>NW_028251873.1:0-20949 GCF_964263255.1 Lissotriton vulgaris | reverse complement strand
CCAAACACACTAAAAATGAACTGCTTCACTGACTACAAAAATGTTATTAGCTTTACATTCAATAGTGCTCATGTTGCATAAATTAGGAAAGGGGATGAGAGGAGGGGATAACTGGGCCAGGTTGTATGACATTATTCCAACTCCAAGGCCAGCATATTTGGTGGCAATCGCTTGTTAGTGGGATTAGGAACATTCCAACATTTTTAGTACATGCTTTATAGTTTGTCATTCGGCGTCATATTTCATGCTGTATTTTAGCAGCCTATATTTCCGCATGGTATCAACATCTTTAACCCACTGAGCTATCTTACTGGAGCGCGAATCTCAACCACGAGGATACGGAGAAATCTCTGTAAATGCACTTTAGCCAGCACAGCTTGTTGGCGGGGTTTGCGCACCTGACCTGCCACCTCTACCTTGCCGGGTTCTCCGCAAAGGGGCCATTGACCTCTTGAGCTATCTCAAAGCGTGCCCG
Organism: Lissotriton vulgaris; assembly: GCF_964263255.1. NCBI lineage: Eukaryota > Metazoa > Chordata > Amphibia > Caudata > Salamandridae > Lissotriton > Lissotriton vulgaris. Next base: position 20,474 of record NW_028251873.1, on the reverse strand, counting down.
CCCTGGCCTCTCTTGCTCTACTCCACCCGTGCTTCTCCCAGGCACTCGGATACTCTCATTAGAAGGAAAGTGTATCCGGCGAAAGTGGGCGTCGTCTGGTGGCGCAGCAGCTGCTTGGTGATTAGCGCGACCTTGCGGTGACCTTTGTGGCAAAAACATGTTCGGTGCGGTTTTGTGCAGGAGTCGGTAATGAGGAGCTGTCAGAGCCTGAGCTCGGTGCAGGCAAGGACCCGGGCCTCTTCCTATCAGATATCAAAGGGTGCGCGGCCTAGCGAGGCCCTGACTACGACCAGCGCAAATATTTCTGATTTGATGCTTGTAAATACTTTGGAGAAGGATGGGTATCCCGAGCCGTCTCCTCTTAGACTAGTTTAACTCTGGTCTAAGGGTTGCGTGAGGTAGAGGGCAGGAGAAGGGCACGGGGAGGGAGGCACAGCTACTTCTCTTATTGCCCCTGTAGGCATCGCCCCCTAAACAAAGCCCCCCACCCCACCTTTTAGCACCAAGGTGGCCGCCTCTGGTCGTGCACACCCCCAAGACCGCCAGGCAATTAGGGATTGCCACACAGAGCTCCCCGGGGGCCCTACCAAAAAAAAAAATGCCCCTTCCTACGCCCTTCCCGCCCGAGTAGGAGTTCAGAAGGCCTGCACCCCTACTCCAGCAGGGTCTAAACACCTTGAGGGGCTCCAGGCTTTATCAGTATCGTCTTTCTCCCGGAAAGAAGAGGCAATGCGGCCATGCGCCCCGCCATCATTATCTGGACTTTAAACAACTGGGTAGCTACGCACCACGAGGTTAAAGGCATCCACCTGTTTCGGGGGCTCTCCTGCAGGAAGACTGGATAACTAGGCTGGACCTCGAGGATGTTTTGCTTTCAGACCCTTCACCAAACGCTCCTGACGTTCCTCGGGCCCTGCAGGCCCCGGCAGCTTCCCTACCTCATGCTCAAGCGGTGGCTCCTCTGCTAAGGGATGAGGAGCGTCACTCCACTGAGTGCAAAAGGAACAAGCATTGAAAATGCAACAGGTCTCGCCTTTGATTAAGTTAAAGCCATTTGCTTTGCTAATGGTATTGTATAGCAAAGCAAATGGCTTTACCTTAATAAAAGGTGAGACCTAATGTCAGTCCGTGTCAGTCAGTCAGTGTCAGACAGTGTCAGTCAGTCAGTCAGTGTCAGTCAGTCAGTCAGTCAGTGTCAGTCAGTCTCAGTCAGTCATTGCCAGTCAATGTCAGTCAGTGTCAGTAAGTGTTAGTCAGTGTCAGTCAGTTAGTATCAGTCATGCCAGTCAGTTTCAGTCAGTCAGTTTCAGTCAGTGTCAGTCAGTCAGTTTAAGTCAGTGTCAGTCAGTCAGTGTCAGTCAGTCTCAGTCAGTCATTGCCAGTCAATGTCAGTCAGTGTCAGTCAGTCATTGCCAGTCAATGTCAGTCATTGTCAGTAAGTGTTAGTCAGTGTCAGTCAGTATCAGTCATGCCATTCAGTTTCAGTCAGTGTCAGTCAGTCAGTCAGTATCGGAAGTGTCAATCAGACAGTCAGTGATTGTCAGTCATTGTCTGTCAGTGTCAGTCAGTGTCAGTCACTTAGAGTCAGTCAGTGTCAGTCAGTCAGTCAGAGTCAGTCAGTCAGTTAGTGTCAGTCAGTCAGAGTCAGTCAGTCAGTGTCAGTCAGTCAGTCAGTGTGTCAGCCAGTCAGTGTCAGTCATGTTAGTTAGTCATGTTAGTCAGTGTCAGTCAGTGTCAGTCCGTCAGTGTCAGTCCGTCAGTGTCAGTCAGTCAGTGTTAGTCAGTGTCAGTCAGTGTCAGTCAGTCAGTGTTAGCCAGTGTCAGTCAGTGTCAGTCAGTGTCAGAGTCAGTCAGTGTCAGTCACATCAGTCAGTTTCAGTCAGTGTCAGTGAGTCAGTCAGTGTCAGTGAGTCAGTCAGTGTCAGTCAGTTAGTGTCAGTCAGTCAGTGTCAGTCAGTCAGTCAGTGAGTGTCAGTCAGTGAGTGTCAGTCAGTCATTGTCAGTCAGTCAGTGTCAGTCAGTCAGGGTCAGTCAGTCAGTGTCAATCAGTGTCAGCCAGTCAGAGTCAGCCACTCAGTCAGTGTCAGTCAGTCATTGTCAGTCAGTCAGTCAGTCATTGTCAGTCAGTCATTGTCAGTCAGTGTCAGTCAATCTCAGCCAGTTAGTGTCAGTGTCAGTCTGTCAGTCAGTCAGTCTCAGTCAGTCATTGTCAGCCATTGTCAGTCAGTGTCAGTCAGTCATTGTCAGTCAGTGTCAGTCAGTGTCAGTCTGTCAGTGTCAGCTCTGCTGACCTGGTTCTCTGGCTCTAAAGCAGCTCTGCTGACCTGGTTCTTTGGTTTGAAAGCAGCTCTGCTGACCTGGTTCTCTTCCTCTAAAGCAGCTCTGCTGATCTATGTTCTCTGGCTCTACTGCAGCTCTGCTGGCCTGGTTCTCTGGCTTTTGACCAGCTCTGCTGATCTAGTTCTTAGGCTCTAGAGCAGCTCTGCTGACCTGGTTCTCTGGCTCTACAACAGCTCTGCTGACGTTGTTCTCTGGCTCTAAAGCAGCTCTGCTGACCTGGTTCTATGGCTCTAAAGCAGTTCTGCTGACCTGGTTTTCTCGCTCTAGAGCAACTCTGCTGACCTGGTTCTCTGGCTCTAAAGCAGCTCCGCTGACCTGGTTCTCTCCCTCTAAAGCAGCTCTTCTGACCTGGTTTCTCTGGCTCTACAGCAGCTCTGCTGACCTGGTTCTCTGGCTTTTGAGCAGCTCTGCTGACCTGTTCTCTCCCTCTAAAGCAGCTCTTCTGACCTGGTTTCTCTCCCTCTAAAGCAGCTCTGCTGACCTGGTTTCTCTGGCTCTACAGCAGCTCAGCTGACCTGGTTCTCTGGCTCTAGAGCAGCTCTGCTGACCTGGTTCTTAGGCTCTAGAGCAGCTCTGCTGACCTGGTTCTTTGGCTCTAAAGCAGCTCTGCTAACCTGGTTCTATGGCTCTAAAGCAGCTCTGCTGACCTGATTCTTAGGCTCTAGAGCAGCTCTGCTGACCTAGTCCTCTGGCTCTACAATGGCTCTGCCGACCTGGTCCTCTGGCTCTAAAGCAGCTCTGCTGACCTGGTTTCTCTGGCTCTAGAGCAGCTCTGCTGACCTGGTTCTTAGGCTCTAGAGCAGCTCTGCTGACCTGGTTCTCTGGCTATACAACGGCTCTGCTGTCGTGGTTCTCTAGTTCTAGATCAGCTCTGTTGCCCTGGTTCTCTGGCTCTAAAGCAGCTCTGCTGACCTGGTTCGCTGACTCTAAAGCAGCTCTGCTGACCCGGTTCTCTGGTTCTAGAGCAGTTCTGCTGACCTGGTTCTCTGGCTCTAGAGCAGCTCTGCTGACCTGGTTCTTACGCTCTAGAGCAGCTCTGCTGACCTGGTTCCAAGGCTCTAGAGCAGCTTTGCTCTTTAAAGGAGAGCGTGTAAATCCGCCTGTAAACAATCCAATCCCAGTGGGCGAGCCTAAAAGGAGACAGGGTGCCAACAAGGAATGATTGTCATGCCTTCAGTGCAATCACTGCACTGCTTTAGGCATAATTTGTGATGCCAAACGACGTGCACGAATGAAAGCTGATGGCAGAGCTGGGACGAGGCTTCTGGAATCGTATCGATTCCAAGAAGGCTCGTATGACGAGAGCAACGCATGCGCTGCTGACGGAAATGATAATAACACAACGTTAATAACGTTATGGTATTATCATTTTATTTTTCTCTATTGAACCCGAACCAGGTTAGGGCTGGGCTGTGTCACAGGGAGGAGGAATGGTATAATGTGCACTTAAGTGTGCATGACGGTTTGGCCGGCTACTTGGGCTGGCCAAACAGACATGTGCACTTAACATGTTCTCCACCCGGCTGTATTGCAAGGCCGGGAGAAGAACATGCACAGGCTCCCACTCCCTGTCTGAGTTCTAAACCAGGCCACTCAGACCAACCGCAACGCGAACCACAACGCTGCTGTCATGCTGGTGACAGCAGCATCGTGATTGGCTGGGGGAGTTTTGGAGCCTGTGTGCTTCCATGCAGACAGGAAGAGAAGAGGATGGAGGGGAGGTGGCAGCCCTTCAGGTAAGTGAACTTTTATATATATTTTTTTAATCGTGCCCCTCCCTCCCCCCACCCTACCACTGCTTTTCCAGCGCAGCCACCACTGCCCTTACAGTCAACCTTTCTTCAGCACCCTGGTGTTTCAACAGGTCTATCAATGCCCCTAGGCCTGTCAGCATGCCCAGGGAGCAAATACTATCATCTACCTTGCAGGAACTCTAATATTGGCCCACACCTATGAGGACTCTTTTCGGAACTCCACCCAAAATGTTCCGAACTACAATGATTCAGCGTTCTGGTCCCCTTCAAGAAGTCAACCATAGTTCTATTCCAGGAGTTGCAGTTCTTGGGTACTGGGTCATTTCTGACTCGCGTCGGGGTGACCAGTGCCCGAACACAGCACCATCAGGAAAGCTCTTTTGACAGCGCCAATGGTGTCCTCAGTTTCACACAGAGATAGTTCGTATTCTAGGACCCCCTTATCAATCCAGGCCCCCTGTCCTGTCCCATTGCAGTTCTTCGAAGCAGCTGTTACACAGACCACTTAACCCTTTCCTGTGATTCTTGGGACAAATGTCTCAAGAGCCGTCCCATGTTCAAGGAACAGCAAGATGAATTATGCATCCTCCACAGATCTAGTTATCAAGCTTGATGCTTGCCAGAAAAGCTGGAGTGTTCATGGCTGTTCTAGAGACTGACAGGGGCTGGATCCTGTCCATAGGAGCTTTGTAACATCTGACAGTTATTTTGCATTCAAGAGACCGATTCTATTCTCCTGCCAATGCCCCATATTTTGTCCGTCCATTATAGCTATCACATGGGAGCCCCCCCACTCAATAGAATTCACCCTTATTATGAGAGCCTGTAGGCACTAATGTCTGGACAGCCAGATCTCGCTGCAAGCAGAGCACATCCCTAATCTCCCAGACAGTGGTGGCTCGTCCATGGGGGCATTTGGGCGCCGCCCCCTGCTTTCTCGCCGTGCGAGAAGGCAGAAACAAATGGTAGTTATTACCGTAATAACTACCATTTGTTTCTGCCTTCTCGCACGATGAGAAAGCAGAAGTTCCTGGTTGAGAGAGTGGGCGGTGTTACTCGATGGAAGTATATACGCGTACCGTGCGGTTACCCTGCAATTTGTTTTTTTTGTTTTTTTGCACTTGGTGGTCCTTCTGGGACCCCCTGAGAAGGGCTAGAGTGTCAGGGGATCTCAACCCTGCCCTCTTTTCGTGTTTTCCACTCTTGTTTTGTCCTCTCTTGTGCCTCACTTCTCCTGAGAAACATGATGGCTGCTCAGGTGGTCCCAGAAGGATAATAACATATATAAACGTTATCCGCTAATAGAATTAGCATTTACAAAACCTTTGAAATTTATTTTAAAAAAAATATAGGTTTCTCGCCTGATATAGTTAGGAATTAGCATTTAAAAAACCTTGCAAATTCACTGGAAAAAACATAGATTTCAAGCCTTATATAGGTAGGAATTAGCATTTAAAAAACCTTGCAAATTCACTTAAAAAACCATAGGTTTCAGGACTTATATAGTTAGGAATTAGCATTTAAAAAACCTAGCAAATTCACTTAAAAGACCATAGGTTTCAGGCCTTATATAGTTAGGAATTCGCATTCAAAAAACCATTGAAATTGCTCCTATATAGTTAGTTGTACTAACTATATTTCGCGCACCCACAATCCACTGCTGATGATGTCACATACTACATCATTCATGACATGGTCAGTGACATCACTGATGACATCTCAAATGACATCACTGATGACATCTCATTTGACATCACTGATCACATCACTGATGATATCATTCATGTGATAATACGATGCACCTCCTCACACTCTAATATAACCTTTGATACACCCAGTGCTAAATACAGACTACCATTCTTGAAACCATTGACACACCAAAACCAGTTACTACATACCCACTCATTGATTCCGAGGTCTACACACACATTCACTCATTCACCCATAGAATCACTCATACATACAGTCACTCATCAATACAACACTATCATATGCACTCATACACCTATACAGACACTCACACACTGCCACTCATCCATGGAGTTACTCACACACCTAGTCAGTCATGCAACTAATCAATCACACTTCCATTTCCTCAGCTATACAGTTATACACACAACACCTTACTTATTCAAACATATACTAACACATACTTACTCTCTTATACAATCACTGATACAAGTACACAATGATCCATATAGCCACTTGCGCATTCACTGGCTCTCATGTATAGTCATTTATATATGCCAACTCTCACATGCACTGTGTTTTACATATGTACTTACTTGCACATGTAGCACTGAGATATCCATTCACTCACCAACACACCCATGCACACAGTCAACCGCCCATATAGCTGTTTCCACATGCACTCTTGAACTCATACACCTAGTGAATCAACTGGTCACACATCTATGCACAGAGTCACACACCTCCCAGCCACCCACACACATACTCAATCTCCCATTCAAATACTTGGGCAACCAATCAATAATCCATATAGCCACTCATATAGCTACTGATCAACACATGCAGCAGCTTACACAACAACAGACATACTGATGCACACATTCAGACAGGTTAGTCACTAACCCATGCATTTAGTAAGACACATTTAATCACTCACTCATACAGTCAGTCACGCACCTACTAAATCGTTCATCCAGACACTTATACATCCACTCATTCTTCGATATGTAAAACATATTTAAACTTTACAGAAACACACAGTCACTGGATGATGTCATCACTGATGTCATCAGTGATGTCAAATGAGATGTCATCAGTGATGTCATCAGTGATGTCATTTGAGATGTCATCAGTGATGTCACTGACCATGTCATGAATGATGTAATATGTGACATCATCAGCAGTGGAATGCGGGTACGCGAAATATAGTTAGTACAACTAACTATATAGGAGCAATTTCAATGGTTTTTTGAATGCTAATTCCTAACTATATAAGGCCTGAAACCTATGGTTTTTTAAGTGAATATATATATATATATATATATATATATATATATATATATATATATATATATACTAGCAGCCCGCCCCGGCGTTGCCCGAGGCAGAAGGGGGCTGGGGGCAGCATCGCAGCAGGAGAGGCGCAGCAGAGCGGCTGGGAGTAGCAGAGCGTACTTACAGTGTTTACCTGCTCCCGTTTTGTTGGTCCTGGCCACTTCTGCCGACGCTCCTGTCCGCTCTTACTCCGCGCTCCCCTGGGCATGTCGACGCTCCTCTACGCGCTCCGGACCTTGAAGGGTGTTGCTTCCTTTCTCCTGTCCCCGTTGTTTCTCCGCGCTCGTTTTCTTGGTCCTGGCCACTTCTGCCGACGCTCCTGTCCGCTCTTACTCCCCCGTGATGTCAGCAAGCATCAGCACGCACGTCGTTAGCTGGTGCTACTTCTAAGGGACTACTTTTCCTTAAAAATTACTTTTCCCTTCTAACTTATATATTTTTTTATTATATAGCCTATGTCCTTCTGCTTGCCCTGACGTTTTCAAAGACATATTGGGTGTTTGGATTGGTGGTGTACTTTTCGAGTTTACCTGGCTCAAAGGACACAGTTCTCTCTTTATAATAGTAGTATAGATATATATATATATATATATATATTTCTTCTTTGGCTTAATAGTCAATCGACTCTTCATTGTGGCTCTTCATATTGTCACACATTTCAATGCAACTCCCTGTCAGTATTTTGCTGTATTTTGAGCTCCTCAGGGGAGCGTAGGAAGGCTGGTTTGAAAGTAGTTACATTTTCTCAACATTGTACCTCAGTAACAACCTTTTTTTGCAAGGGAACAGCTCCCCTTTGCTCTGTCACCAGCCACAATAAACAGTTAAATACAGTGTGGGACAAAGAACCTAGACAAATTATCAGGGCTGATTCACCTCGACAGACTTAGCAGCTCAGAAGCTGGAATGGAATGGCAGGGCCGGCTTTAGGGCAGTGCGACTCGTGCGGCTGCACTGGGCGCTGACCTCAGGGGGGCGCTGTGTTTAGAAAATACCTACGATGTGAAAACACCTGCAGCAGAGATCCTTGTTTGTCCGGTTTTCAGGCAGCATTAAAAATGTCAAGATAACTTTCGTGATTAATATTCCTGCTAGATAGAGAAATCAGAATTTTGTCCAGTGACAGTTTTTACTTGCCATAAAGTAGTGCAGAGGGTTAATATGCCTGCTGCAAAGAACTCCTACTGTGCAGATCACAGATCTGTATTTTATGTGGATAGCTGAGTGTATTACTGCTTTGTCACAGAGATCCTTTTGTCACTGCAGTTTATAAGATACAACCCTATTATAGAACAACGATTGCTATGAACTGTCATCAAAGAGCTGTATGCAAACTGCATAAAATAGGTTAGGATGCTATTTTTTCCCACAGTCTTTTATTATCTATTCCTAATGTTGCTAAAAAAGGTTTGTTTACCAAACATACAGTCACCTTATGGTACAAAGCGCTCACTAGGCTACAATGGAAGGGGGTCATCACGAAGCTTACCCCGCTATGGGATACCAAAAAACTGGGCTGCCTCAGGACCAGTAAGGGATTCACCCAGTGGGATAATATAGGCATTTCTACGGTGGGGGATCTCTGGTCGTCCGCAGGGGTGATTCCCTTCGAACAACTACAACAACAATATGCCTTAGGCCCCACTGAAACATACAGATACATCCAAATCAGGCACACTCTCCTGGCGGTGCTGGAACCAGGGACTACGGTCCCGGAGTCCTCACCCCTGGAAGACCGGCTTCTTACGGACTTTTTACAATCACGGGCCACCTCACTCACGTACCGCAAACTGCTGAATAATCTTCCAGACCCCCTACAGAAACTGCGAGAAAAGTGGGAGGATGAGTTGGGAGCTATGGATGAGACGGACTGGAATGCTGCTATGGCGTCTCCAAGGGAGGCTGGGGTGTCGGCTAGGTTCAGGCTGATACAGTTAAAAGTGCTGCACAGAGTGTATTATACAAGGACCACCCTACATAAAATACACAGGGCTGATTCCCCTCACTGTCTCAGGGGATGTGGGGAGGACGGCACATTGTTACATACGCTGTGGGATTGCCCTCTCATCGCTAGGTATTGGCAACAGGTCATGCGCACAATCTCACAGGCCCTTGATACCTCCCTCACACCGGAGCCACGCCTCTGTCTCTTGAATATATGGGAGGGCACTGATCTTAACCTCAGACAACAACAGTGGGTCACGATTGGTACAATGGTGGCTAAGCGCGATGTGGCGCAGAGATGGGGGGTGGCGGAGATACCTACTCTGGCGTTATGGTGCAGGACCATGGACAAATTGATGCTAACTGAAAGAACTGTCTATAAACTCAGAGCGAACCCAAAGAAATGGAATAAGGTATGGGAGGCGTGGAATAGGTACAGAGGGGATCTGTGCGACCCGCTGCAGGAGGATGACGACGAAGACTCGGATGATGAGGAGGAAATGATTGATTAACCTGTAGGGTGCCTTGGGGTGGGATTGGAAATGTAACCTTGTTGCTGAGAATTCAATAGACACTGTGCTTGGGGGTGAAGGGGTATGACCTGGGGGTTGGGGGTCGGCGTGTTCTACTAGTAACCCTTTTTTCCATATTGCTTTATGTCTATTCATTACAAATGAGCCACTACGTTTGGTTTGGTTTTTATTTTCATAAAAAGGAATGAACAAAAAAAAATGGACTTAAAAAGTAAAACTTCATGGCTCCGAAAAATGCATCCTAGCAGATCTGCCGTGTCATCCTCACCATGCGCTGCCGGACCGGAGGGTTGTCGGCTAAATAGCTGTGTAAACGTACATAATGTTCTTATACCTCACGTCATGCTTAATGTATAACTGTACTGCTGTTACTTGGATGATGACCGTCAATAAAAGTTTTACACCAAAAAAAAAAAAAAGGTTTGTTTGGGTAGATATACAGTGTTGTTAGTATAGTCAGACTTTACCAGTGCTTTAAAATAAATTAAATGTATGTGAGAAAGGGGCTTTGGAGAGATGAGGGGCACTTTTGCCCAGTGGTCATGGAGGAACCTGAGGAGGGGGAATGGGGGGGCACCAGAAATGATTGTCGCATTGGGCGACAACTGCGCTAAAGCTGCCCTGAAGCAATGGATCTTGCTTAGCACCAAGTGCGGATCACCTAGCTCTCACTTATCCTTACCAAACAGTGCAAGCCCGGCACTGCAGCTCAGAGCATTCCAGATGAGAACGGTGCTCACTGCTTTGGTTCAGTGGTGACCTGCCAGGCAGCGTCTGGGATGTTTTTTAATGCTTATGGGCCTGGAAGGTTTCGGCAGCGAGGGTTATGGACTTCCTAGACTTTAGGAATCCCCACAAAGAGACTATTGCAAAAGAACCATCAATATTTAATGACCAAAGTATTGTGGCATTGCTTTGGTGAGCAATGTGCACTTTTCAGACAGAGCAAAGAGGTGGACTGGGAGACTTTTGGCAGGGAAAGCTCTGCAGATCTCCCTGGTGGCAGAATGCCATCATGAGGAGACTTTTGGCAGGGATGTGCAGTTCCCTATGTGTGAGGAGAGAGCTCATGGAAAGTCTCAGAGCCTAAATATCTCAACTGACACTCGATCGGACCCTGCAGTGGATCTTGTACTGCGTCCAAACCCTAGCTTCTGCTGCCTTCAGCAGAAAGTACACCCTATTATCCCCTTGCTCCAAAAACAGGTATAGGGGCCCACGTATGCTTTACTACTTACTGTAGGTCACAGTACTTTTGCTGCAGCATGCTCCATATCGGGGGTCTCTAACCTTTTCTGTTACAAGAGCTACTTTTGTTCAATGAAAATCACTCACATATATTACTAATAGTGTTGTGCTAGTGACCACACCAGTCTAGATTACTTAGTGGCCACCCTACGTAGGATTACCTGCAGTGATCACCACAGTGCATTAAGAGGGTTGCCGTCAGTAATGTAAAAAAGACTTTGTCTATTTGGAATGGCTTTAAATGGATAATACATAACAGCCAAAGCCTGCAATGCCGCCGGCATCAAAGTAATGCTACTAGGAATTCTTACTGAGTGGTAACCAGTTACATAACAGGGCGCTCAAAAAGGGAAAAGGGGTTGGTTACAATGCAGCCCCACCTCTATCCACAAATGCAGATAGCAAAATACCACAAAGGTTTTCCCTGAGCACTCAATATAAGATAATTAGTTGATGTCCATATATAAACAGTCTTTCTCAAAAGAGTATTCCTCAGTTGGCACAGTCCAGTCCATTATTACATATTCTGCATCCATACAGAGTCAGCTCACATAATCCATGTATTCCAAATTAATGTTTATTGTTCCAAATTCCAATCCAAAGAAAATTGCAGCCAACACGTGTTTCGTCATGCAAATATCTAGCACTTTGACTTCTTCAGGGCTGCAACCCAAAATAACAGTACTTAAGCACATTTCTAATACATCTAATTCTACATTGCATCAACAACTGTTCAAATATTAGGTAAACTACAGAAATGGTACCATTATCCTATATTGAGTGCTCAGGGAAAACCTTTGTGGTATAATGCTACTAGGAATATGTCTCCCCATTGCCACATGCCTCATCACACAAATATCAGCACTTAATACATTTTGGCAATTCAACTATGTTTCTCCAAACATCAGCTTATGAGTTCTGAAAATACACAATCATTTTCATCTCAAATACACACATTTAATTTTCGGTATACATATATTAATTCAACCTAGCAAAAGCTTCAAATGTAGTAGGGATGCACACTGGAGAGCTACTTCCCGGGAGCTGAAGAGCTACTAGAAGCTCACCAGCTACATTTTAGCGAGGCCTGCTCCACATCTAGTGTAGCAGGAAACCCCTGATCTGGCACACTGGGGTATTTCATGCCTTTCACCTCACCGTTTCCTATGTGATTGTAACAGACCAGAAGGAAGGTTCAGGTGGAAAAGAAAAGCAGAGATTATAAATACTTTAGGTTGTATTAAATGCTCCGGGCTCTGTTTCTACACCATTATAGGTAAACAACCTGTCAAGAATCAGCTTCTCCAATCTTAGGGAGGGTCGACCTCAGTCCAACCTTAATAAGAAGCACCAAAGAACCTCTCAGATATGGAGAGTGACAACCCATCCTGGTTTGCAGATCTGTAACAGGCAACCCTCAACACAGTAAAAGCCCAGGAATCCTCTACACACAGCTCTAACCTTAGAACCGCAAATAGATTCTGTACAGAAAGCTTCTGTTAATATGCTAAGAATTCTAAAACTGATTTTCCATACCTAGGCTTAAATACCTAGGGAGAAATCATGCTACAGCCGCCTTCGGACTCACTCCCTAGACTCCATAAACAGGGGCAATGAAATTCCCCGTAAACAAATTGCTACAGGTTCAAAACTCAGAATCCAGACCTCTCCTGCATCAAAACTCTAGGATCACAGAGCACTTGCCCTCTTGACTCTACTATCTGTTAGTAGTGTTGGGTGATGGATAGTGTCAAACACAGCAGAGATTTCCCTCTGCAGCATCAGAAGGTAGCATATGCTTCGGAGAGACTAATTTGCTCAAGAATACCCTTGTATCTTGATGTAGACCGTCATTTCTATAAGTCTTGCCAGGAAGCAACAACTTGGTCTTCGTTGTAATGGCAGAGCTTGCTCTTCAGTAGAGATTTGACTAAAGTACATTGAAGTTCATCTGACATGCTACAGTTAGCGAGGGATGCATTGGCTATGATCTGTGCTCACTTTGAAATGTGTTTCTTAGATTGGTCATCTTTAAAAACACCTGGGCGGCACAGGTTGGGTGGGTTTATGATTATTTGCTGTTCCAAGATGAGAGACAAGACCTCTTGGTGGTTGTTTAGTTTTGTTTCATGGTAGCTGAGCACAGAAAGGGAAAAGCCAAGGCACCGCAATAAAGTGGCAAGGGGGCTGTTTCAACTGAGCAAGCTGAATAATTCTCAAAAAACTCAATTTGCAGAACATGATGCAAGTGGGAGGAGATTATGTATGTATGTACGCATGTATGATTGTATGAACCCACCCCCCAGTTATGGTGAATGACCCGATGGAACGATCAATATCTAACCTCGAAATTACAGTGCCACACAGTGCATCAATGTTAGAAGTAATGTTGATCCTACAGAAAACGTCGCAAGGCCTGTTGGAAGTCTCTGTAATGAACAGTGATATTCTAAAAGACCAAAAAGAACATTTATAAATAATTGTGGGGGAGTTGAAACAAATTAAGGATCACATGCCTTCCATAGGGAGACCGGTTACAGGAGAATAAATATTGTTGCAGGTGGGGGAGGAGGAAGAAGAGGAAGAAGAGGATAAGCCACATAAGGGAATACAGAGTGTGTGTATATATATATATATATATATATATATATATATATATATATATATATATATATATATATATATATATATATATATATATATATATATATATATATATATATATATATATATATATATATATATATGTATATATATATATATATATATATATATATATATATATATATATATATATATATTCTACGAGTTTCCGGAGTTCAAAACGATGCATACGAACCAACTCGGAAAAGGAGAATAAAGCCACCAGATAAGCGCGTTTTCCAATTTCAGTGCAGTTTATTGTGAATATGCAGCCCACCAGTCGTCATGACGCGTTTCGCCTCAGCCGAGGCTTGATCACATGTCATGCAAGGAAAATAGGAGGTGACATATATAGTTTAGGTGGTCATGTGACCAGTGCATAGTCATACTTTCTTAAAGTCACAGTAGCAATACATGAGGTAATGTTGGGCATAGTGCCCTATTTTTATACATTCAAAAGGATCCCTGTTTCCCACACTAAATAATAGTGTGAAGATCTTATTAATGTGCAAAAACATGCAAATACATAAATATGATATAGTCTATATCTAGAAAAAGTCGTTTTTCTTAAAAGACATAAATACATATACACACGTCATAAGTATGAAGTTAATATATATACACACATAGCATAAATATTATTATTTTCCTTAAAAAATATTAAAAAAGGGAAAATTGTTATAAAAACCATTTCATTTAGAACAATAAAATTATGTTGTCTAAAAGCCAATATGAAATTCATAATTACGTTTGTATTGCACATGAGTCAGGGAAAATCCGAATGTAAACATTATACTGTGAATTGTTATCTTGCCCAAAGTGAGCGAATGATATCTATTAACCATCCATAGTAAGAAGTATGAGTAATGCACAATACGAAAACTCCTATAGGGTTGTATTAAAAATAGTGTATAAAGTGCTAGTGTAAAAAATCAACAAAATCTTAATAGATAAAATATTAGTTTCTCAGGTTTAGGAATCAGTATTCATGATATGCATATATGTCTCACAGCTAATAGTGGGCTCTAGATGTTGTTTCATAAGCAAGTGTAGAGATCCTCACTACTGTTGAGCCCTCCTGGCTGTTTGCTATTAAGCTCTAATATATAGCGCGTTTCCAGGAGGCGCAACTTACCATCTCTGTCCCCTCCTCGTTTGAGGGGTAGGACTGAGTCTATCAGGTAATACTGTAAAAGGTCTGGATTGCTGTTGTGTAAACTTTCAAAGTGTCTGGCAACAGGATAGGATTGGTCCTTCCCCGTGATGGCTCTTAGGTGTTGCAGGATGCGTTTGTGTGCCGGCAGCCGAGTGCTGCCAACATACTGTAGACCACATGGACATAACAGAACGTAGACTACGAATTCAGTTTTACATCCTAGCTTTTGTTTTATCGTAGTTGGCTTTTCCTGAAAAGGACTTTGATAGTGGGTTTTATTTATTGCATGTTTACAGGCCTTGCAAGTTTGACATTTCTTAAAGCCTGTAATTTTCTCCCACCATTTCTTTGGGACCTCAAGAGTGTTACTGACCAGGGCACTGCCTAGTGAAGGTGACTTTCTGAAGGTAATTTCAGGTTTCCCTTTTACCAACCCGCCTATAACAGGATCCCCCTGTATTAAATTCCAATTTCTTGTGAATATTCTGCGGATTTCGGCATGTTGCTGACTGTAGGTGATAATGGCCCTGCATTGTGTATCTCCTTGCTCTACAGTAGAGGTTGTATGATGCTCTAGAGTCTGCTGTCTTGTGAACGTAGTAGTTTTTTTGATTGCTTCATCAACAATATTCTTACCATACCCCCTCTCTAGGAATCGTTTCTTGCTAAGGGTCTGTGCAAGAATGCATTCTCTTTCAGTGCTGCAGATTCTTTTGAGGCGCAGCATTTCCCCATAGGGGATGCTACGAATAAGGTGGCAGGGGTGGTTACTGGAGGCGTGTAGCACGGTGTTACCTGCTGTTATTTTTCTATGCAGTTTAGTTTGAATACATCCGTGCTCAACATAAACCTCAACATCAAGGAAGTTCACAGAAACATCACTAATGGATGAAGTGAATTGTAAGTTCAGTTCATTCACATTTAGACTATCAATAAAGGCCTTTGCACTCTCTTGAGAGCCCTTCCATATAAGGAAGAGATCGTCAATGTACCTCAGATAGAGAACAATGTGTTGCTCGGCCATATTTCTGTGTTGCCCCATGAGAACCTGCTCCTCCCACAGCCCCATGTGTAGACATGCGAAGCTGGGGGAGAAGCAGGATCCCATGGCCACACCCCTTAATTGCTGGTAAATCTGACCATCAAATGTGAAGAAATTCTGCTCTAGGCAGGTGATCAGCATTCCCATGAGCATTCTAGTATGGTTTACATGTTGTGGGGGGCGCTTGTCAAGATAAAATTGTACAGCCTTCAACCCATCAGAATGCCTAATTGAAGTATACAGGGAGCAAATGTCTAATGTCATCAACAGGTACTCACTTTTCCATTCCAATTGGGACAATTTACAAATAAAATCAGTTGTATCCCTGATATATGAATCCAAACTCTTTACCCATTCCTGCAAAAAGAAATCTATATACCGTGATACATTTTCTGTTGCACTGCCAATCGCAGATATTATGGGTCTCCCAGGGGGGTTAATTGGGTCCTTGTGGACTTTTGGTAGCAGATAAAATGTCGGGATTATTGGGAAATCTGTTTTAAGGAACTTAAATTCATCCATAGATAGTAGTCCACTGCTTCGCCAGGCCATAAGTTTTTCATTCATATCTTTCCAGGCCAATTTGATTGTCACAATGTTAGATCTGCGATAGCAGGCTTTATCTCCCAATTGTTTTTCTGCTTCAGCAATGTATTGTTCACGTCTCCACAGGACAATGTTCCCACCCTTGTCCGCTTGTTTTACTATTAAATTCTCATCTGATTTGAGTTTTTTAATCAGAATATTGTAGCGTTGATTTTGGCGTGCAATCACTTGACTTTTTTTATTTGTTTTGGTGTATAGTTTTTTAAGATCTTCCACAATTAGTTCCTGATAAATGTCCAGGTTGTCATGAAGCGAGAGAGGGTTGAATGTGGATTTGGGTTTGAAGGGGGTCATCCTGGTTGGACCAACCAAATCATTGTCATCCAGGGTTTGTCCTTCATTCTGTAATTCCCAAATCTCCTCAAAGGAGGGTGTTAAGAGAGAAGGGCTTGCAGTGATGGGTTCAGCATCCTTCCGACAAGGCTGTAGTCGAAAATGTTTTGTCAGTTTTAATTTTCTTACAAAGCGGTAGGTATCCATACGAGTGCCCGCATAGTCAAAATTCCTTGGCGGGCAGAACGAGAGGCCTAGGCTTAGTATCTTCGTTTCATTAGCAGTTAATGGGGTATCCGTCAAATTGATCACAGAGGGAGCCCCTATTGTTGTCCCCGTTTTTTGTTCAATTTTTTCGGTTTTGTTTTGTTTGAGCCAGTTGATTTTGTGGCAGCGGCGCCGTTCACGGCGTTTCCGATTTGCATACTGTTTGTTTGGGCAAATTTGACTCTTGGCCTCAATGTGTCTCGTCGATCCTCGCACAGGCGGCTTACTTCCTGAGCTGGCGTGAGCGCTGTAAACCCCAATGGAGTACTTCTTTGATCCAGATCACTGCCTTCTGTCGAGCTCAGGCTAATAGATGAGGCCGAGCTTGCACCTCCCCTCATAGTTGAAGGAGTTTCATTTGTAGTTTTCTGTTGGCTCTTAGTTTTCTCGAACCTCCGTGCAAATGTAAAAATATGTCCGTTTAAATAGTCAAGCCTGTCCCTCTCAAATTTAAAAGCTTTGCGTTTTTTTATAATTTCCTCCTCTTTGTTTAATCTTGTTTCTATTTCCTCTCTCATTTTTTTGATTATTGCTTCATCTTCGCCCAGTATTAACAAATCGGCTTCAGCATTTTCTATCTCTGCCTGAATTTTTATTCTGTCACTTTCCGCATACTTAATTAGAATGGCCATTAGCTTAGCTGACGATTCCAGGTTTGTTTTGGCCCATTCTTCCAGCATGCGGGGATCAGGCGTTTCGTAGCTGGGTGCAAGGGTGATCCGGAGGCCGCGTGGAACTCGTCCCACCTCCAGGTACATGGAAAGAGATTTATTTTCCCACCACTTGGACATTTCTTTTTTAGATAGTTTTTCAATTTTGCGGAAGAGCTCTCTTGCATTAGGGTTAGTATTGACCACATTGGCAGTTGCAGATGTCGATGCTGTTGCCCCCCCAGCCGGGGTGACAAATACTGATTCGGCTGCCTGTTCCCTATTCCTTATCACGGCAGCCGACATGGTGAATTGGGCCAGTTAATCCGCACTGAAATGGACTGAAACGCTCTCGAACGGAAAGTTCCTGAGAGCGATACTACGCGCACTCCCCACTGCAATAATCACTAGCAGCCCTACCTTGACTTGGCTGCCGACGTGTCCCAGTTTCGTTTAGACACTCGGCTCCTCAATCAACTCGGGCGTGTGCAGACTCGCAGGGGCTTCTCGCGGCTTCCTCCACACCGGAGAACGATGTCCGGTTCCGGGTAACAGAACCTTCAGCTTCCTGCCGCTTCTCGCCACTTTAGGAGGAGGGGCTCTATTCGTGCCTTGGAGGCCACCAGGCACAAAGTATTTTCTACGAGTTTCCGGAGTTCAAAACGATGCATACGAACCAACTCGGAAAAGGAGAATAAAGCCACCAGATAAGCGCGTTTTCCAATTTCAGTGCAGTTTATTGTGAATATGCAGCCCACCAGTCGTCATGACGCGTTTCGCCTCAGCCGAGGCTTGATCACATGTCATGCAAGGAAAATAGGAGGTGACATATATAGTTTAGGTGGTCATGTGACCAGTGCATAGTCATACTTTCTTAAAGTCACAGTAGCAATACATGAGGTAATGTTGGGCATAGTGCCCTATTTTTATACATTCAAAAGGATCCCTGTTTCCCACACTAAATAATAGTGTGAAGATCTTATTAATGTGCAAAAACATGCAAATACATAAATATGATATAGTCTATATCTAGAAAAAGTCGTTTTTCTTAAAAGACATAAATACATATACACACGTCATAAGTATGAAGTTAATATATATACACACATAGCATAAATATTATTATTTTCCTTAAAAAATATTAAAAAAGGGAAAATTGTTATAAAAACCATTTCATTTAGAACAATAAAATTATGTTGTCTAAAAGCCAATATGAAATTCATAATTACGTTTGTATTGCACATGAGTCAGGGAAAATCCGAATGTAAACATTATACTGTGAATTGTTATATATATATATATATATATATATATATATATATATATATATATATATATATATATATATATATATATATTCTTCTTTGGCTTATAAGTCAATGCAACTCCCTGTCAGTATTTTGCTGTATTTTGAGCTCCTCAGGGGAGCGTAGGAAGGCTGGTTTGAAAGTAGTTACATTTTCTCAACATTGTACCTCAGTAACAACCTTTTTTTGCAAGGGAACAGCTCCCCTTTGCTCTGTCACCAGCCACAATAAACAGTTAAATACAGTGTGGGACAAAGAACCTAGACAAATTATCAGGGCTGATTCTATTACAGGACCGGAGGCTTCAGATTATGCTTCTCAAACTTTACTGCATCAACACAGCAGCCAATGAAAATATATTATTTTCTCAAGTAAACAATAAAATTACTACATTTCCCATGAACACCATGGTTATAGGCACGCCCCCACAGTCCATAAGAACCCCTTGCGTGCACATCACTTCCTCTTTCTTTGCTGCTCAAGCCAGAGTTAAGTGCACCTCCCCTTGGGTCCCCTCACTCTGTTTGTGCTTGGGTTCTTCCCTGTGGGGCTATTATATTTGATTACTGTCCTGTTTATGGGCTCTTGTTTACTGGGGCGAAGCGCTCCGTTTACTGTCTCTGTTGTGGATATTTTTGCTCAAATATCTCTTATTGCATGCGCGCTAGTGACAGCGAGCGCTGCAGCACTTAGCTCTGTTGTTTCGTTTTGCTTACGAACCACCTTTCCCTCCGATCGGGTCCTGCCCGCTTGTACTCGCGCCTCGAGGGCGCTGCATTTCACGGTCTTTGGCCGGCGGGGGGCCCGCCGCGTAACCACGGAGCCCAGTACCGGCAGCCTGTGAGGCGCGCAGAGGCTTCCCTTGTCGGCCCTGACGCAAGCGCCGGGTGGCTCTCGGTCGACGCGCGCGCCCCAAAACGCTGCCAAATTGGGCTTGTTTTTAGTAGGTTTTTGGCAGCGTTTGGGCGGCGCGCCTCGATCCGATTCCTCGGCTTACACGGAGCGCATTTTCGCGCGTTCTGCATGCCGGCGGACCCCCTGTGTGAGCGCCTGCCTAATTGATCGGCTGGCTGAATAAACTATTGGCCCAGAGTGTGCACACGCTCCAGGGACCTGAGGGGCCAGGATCTTTGATCCTTCTGACTACAGCGTTGCTGAGGGGGTTTGGAAAACGTTGCCAGTATCTTGTGTGTGCTTGGGCTGACCCCCCCCATTACCCCCATCTCACCCAGTGCTGTATTCTGGACTGCTCTGCAGTGTGTGTACCTTCGTAATGGAAGGTTGGGTGCGCTATCCTGATGAGGAGTACGATGATGGGGAGGAACTTATGGATGGACAGCCGGAGGCTGTCCTTGAGGACAAGATTGTCGATGCTTTGGATGCCTCGGTCCAAGCTTCTGTAAATAAGGCAATGGAGACGAAAGTCCCACAGACGGTGCAGCAGGCACTTGCGGAGGCACTACGACCCATTAGAAAACAGCTGAAGGGTTTTGCGAAAAGACACGGTTATGAGGATAAAAAGAAGAAGCAGGCAGCCACTTCTTCAGCGGCGGACTCAGCTGACATCGTTCAATGGCCGCACGCTCAATCATTGGCCTCTTTGCCGCCGAGAGAGGCATATAGCTCACAGTACGTGGGTGGCAAGGCCAAGGCTAAACGTCCTATTCCCGTGGACACTGACACTTCC
>NW_028251872.1:0-75278 GCF_964263255.1 Lissotriton vulgaris | reverse complement strand
TGTGAGCAGAAAATATATATATAGGCTGCAGAAGGCGGTGGGCAGTGGGGGTGAATTGTTACAGCCCCAAACTGAACTTTCCCGAATCTTGGCAGCCGGCTCAAACATCCCACCACAAGGGATGCTGGGACTTGCAGTCCATCATCTTTTCCCCCAATGAGGAGGATGCATTCATCATTCAAAAAGGACTGCTGCAAGGCGTCAGGAGGGGAGCTCAGGCATCTGAAGAGGGACGAATCCCGAAACGCGTCATGCCTTACGTTGTCTTCATGGTGAAGGCGACTGAAACTCGATATATATATATATATATATATATATATATATATATACATATATATATATATATATATATATATATATATATATATATATATATATATATATATATATATATATAATTCAATGAAAAAACCATAGGTTATAGACCATATATAGTTAGGAATTCGCATTTACAAAACCTTATTTTACTCGCATAAAACCATTGAAATTCCATATATAGTTAGTTGCGCTAACTATATATCGCGCACCCGCAATCCACTGCTGATGATGTCACATATTACATCATTCATGACATGGTCAGTGACATCACTGATGACATCACTGATGACATCTCAAATGACATCACTGATGACATCACTGATGACATCTCATTTGACATTACTGATCACATCACTGATGATATCATTCATGTGATAATACGATGAACCTCTTCAGACTCTAATATAACCTTAGATACAATCAGTGTAAACAGACACTCACAGACTGTCACTCATCCATGGAGTTACTCACACACCTAGTCAGTCATGCAAAGAATCAATCACACCTCCATTTCCTCAACTATACAGTTATACAAACTTTACTTATTCAAACATATACTAACACATATTTACTCTCTTATACAATCCCTGATACAAGTTCACAATGATCCATACAGCCACTCACACATTCACTGGCTCTTATGCACAGTTATTTATATATGTCAACTCTCACATGTACTGTGTTTTACATATGTACTTACTTTGACATGTAGCACTGAGATATCCATTCACTCACCAATACACTCATGCACACAGTCAACCGCCCATACAGCTGTTACCACATGCACTTTTGAAACCATACCTCTAGTGAATCAACTGCTCACACATCTATGCACAGAGTCATACACCTCCCAGCCACCCACACACACACTCAGTCTCCCATACAAATACTAAGGTAACCAATCAATAACCCATATAGTTACTCATATAGCTACTTATCAACACATGCAACAGTTTACAGAACAACAGACATAATGATGCACAAATTAAGACAGTTTAGTCACTAACCCATGCACTCAGTGAGACACATTTAATCACTCACTCATACAGTCAGTCATGCACCTACTAAATCCTTCATCCAGACACTTATACATCCACTCATTCTTCAATATGTAAGACATATTTTAACTTCACAGAAACATACAGTCACTGGATGTTGTCATCAGTGATGTCATTTGAGATGTCATCAGTGATGTCATCAGTGATGTCACTGACCATGTCATGAATGATGTAATATGTGACATCATCAGCAGTGGATTGCGGGTGCGCGATATATAGTTAGCGCAACTAACTATATATGGAATTTCAATGGTTTTATGCGAGTAAAATAAGGTTTTGTAAATGCGAATTCCTAACTATATATGGTCTATAACCTATGGTTTTTTCATTGAATTTCAATGGTTTTTTAAATGCAAATTTCTAACTATATATGGTCTATAACCTATGGTTTTTTCAGTGAATTTCATTGGTTTTTTAAAAGCTAACATCTGTAGCTGTAAAATGTATTATTCTTTAAATCCCAAAATATATTTAGATGTTTATTGATAATTTTTTTTTTAATATTTTTTTTCTTCGCTTCTAGTTCGCGAACCGGGAAGCTTTCCGTTAGCTCATCTTGATGCCGCGATCTAGTCCGCGAACCGGTCAACGTTACGTTAGCGGAACAGTGACGCGCCGCGGAAGCGCGACGTATCACGTTATCGCGTAATGCGTCTAATGACGCGCCGCGTTAGCGCTCCCGGAAGTGCTCCGGACCGCGAACCGGAAGCGATCTGGGACGCGGCGCGCGCCGCGTAACGTAAGCGGAACAGGTCATGTGACTTGTTTATCAAACTTCTCATTGGTTCATTTCACTTTTGGTTTCCAAATGATGTATGACTAGGTCATGTGACCTAAAAATAACACTTTTCATTGGCTCAGAACTTTTGTTTTCCCCAAATCAAGTAAACCCCTCCTTATTTCCTCACTCTGACTTTCATCTTGGTGAGAGAAAGACCATTTATCTGAAGATCCACAATGGCTTCCATTGTTGCTGCAGCTGGTGCACCCCCACCACCACCTCCACCTCCCCATAAGAAGAGAGGACCACCCAGTCAAATTATGACTAACAGAGAGGAGGAAGATGAGGAAGAAGAAGAAGAGGAGAGAGAGGGACAACAATTTGTTGATGAGTTGCCCCGGGTTTCTAAACGAAAAACCAGTTTCATCTGGCAGTTTTTCACCATCCCTCCTGGAACCAAGAAAGTGAATGCAAAATATGCCACCTGCCTCATCTGTGACCACAGATTGTCGAGAGGCACAGAAAAGAAGTACAGTATGGGGAACTATACAATGCACCGTCACATGAGCAGGTGGCATCCCTTGAACTACAGCCGGGCTGAGTTGAGGGATCTTGAAGACAATCCGACGGCAACTCCTGTGGCAAGATCTACATCCACATTGTCTTTGACGGGAAGAGAGGCACAAGAGACTGTGCCAAACATCCAACGTAACTTCCAGCACATGAAGGTGTCTTGTATTTACTGTGGTGCTATGCTGTCATATGGCAACATGAGTGTCAACCTCATGAACATTGCATATGAAAATCATAAGTGCCCTAATGCACCCAAAAAGTAATTTTCTTTTTTTTTGCTCCAGTTGAGCCGTTTTGAAAGCCTGTTTTTTGTTGTCTCCCCTCCTTAAAAAACACAAAAAAAACATAAAACAGTTCTAAAAATACAAAAAAATCAAAAAATGTTCAAAAAATTACAAAAAAAACATAAAACAACAAAAACAAAAAAAAACAGTTCTTTTCAGAACTACCTCCCCTTTCAAACAAAATTGCTAGAATGTTTATCACTCTGGCAAGCTCTATTTCTTTTGGTTCGCTTCAAGTTCGCTGACCGGTTCGCGAACTTTAAGCGAACTAAAAAAAATATTTTTTTTAAAAAAAAGAAGAGTTAGTATAAGGGAAGTAAACAGAGAATAATGTAAAAAGAAAGACAGCTAGAGAGAGTAAATGAGAGATACTGTCAATGACATCATCAGCAGTGCATTGCGGGTAAAAAGAGTGGAAAACATTTACCTTATAATTCTTGTTACCTTTTTTAAATATTTTTTCATACTTTCAATCTGTAAAACAAAGAACAAACATTTCAAAAAATATTAAAACATGTATTTAAAAATTAGAAAAGACAAGGGAAAAGGTTCAAAAACAAACAGTTTTTCAACAACTTTGACATTTACAGAAGTCTCTGCTTCTCTACGTTCCCTACACAATCCTAAAGATATATATTCGAAAGAAACTGTATCTTGATATTGCTGAACTGAGGCCTATTTTGAAACATGATGTTTTTCTTGCACTGCTAATGTCTCACAATAGTGATGCAATAGCAGCGCAAAAAAGATGTAAAGTCATAATAAAATTGTGTCTAACATTGTAAATGATTGTTTTAGGATGCAAATAAGATGTGTGCTTTCAAGAGCTTTCTTTGAGGTGAGGCCTCTTTTTTTTATAAAAAAAAAACACTACCCAGAAGTACAGCACTCTAAGCATTAAAATTGATATTTACAGAACTCACCTTACCCATATGTACCACACATTTCTAAATGTATATCATAAGGACAAAAAGCATAACATTAATTATACATGTTAAATGGTTTATTTTTGCTGTTCTCAGAATGTATCAAATTTCACTTAAATCAGTGACTTGAAGGTATTCATCATGTAACAGCGGGGAAAAAAAAACACAATCAAAATGACTGTGTTTAAAAAACCCATACAACCTAAGAAATCTGATTTCAAAACTTCTTAAAATTAACTTACTTTCAATGACGTCGAAGGATCTCCTATAAACAGCATCCACTCTGTTGTGCTTTAAATATTTTCAGCCCGCCACTTTCTGAAAGAAAACCTCCATCGATACGTGAAATATGTTACATAGAAAAAAAACTTCTCTCATTATATCACATGTTTCCACTAGGCCAAATCATGTTGCCGCGATTCGCAAATCTTGTAATTCTTCCAATCAAATCCCGACATTTTCTATTTTCGCAACTTTCAAAAATAAAATATTTGAGATTATTTTCACAATCCTGGACTACTAATATCTTACTCTTCTTTGTCAGTCATGTTCTCCTTTTCCTATGACACTGATACTGCTTACTATGAAGCAGACTTACTTGCATTAGGTTTATATAGTTGAATTTTTAATCGAGACAGCATTGCAGACTTACATTCCCTCTACTTAAAATTTTGGTTTTAAAAACACCAGGTAAGAATTTTTAAGGTCAAACGGCAATTTTTTTTTGAACGTTACAACAGAATCATTACAGAATGACCAGCCGTTTCCAGACTTTAAGTAAGCTGTATAATGTCCTGATGTTGTTGATGGACCATCGTGATAGATAATTGCTACAGTAACAAAAGTCCTCCCTGATATTGACAGCTGAGAAGCCACAAAATTTTTTATTAAAGTTGACAATTTTGTTCCATCAGGCCTACATCGTTGCATCATTAAAATGACATACTGGCCATATCTACGTATAAATAATGTTGACATCATATCACATTTACATTGGCTACACTCCATGTTGTGATCCGCTGCATTTACTAGCTTATTAAAGGAGACTGATTTACTGTCTGGCAAAGTTAAATATATAAATCTTTCTGAGTCTACACTAGTAGTACTTGATACCATACAGTTCTCGCAGTCATGCTGCCATTGATAAGAAAGCCCAAACAGGTGATCTACATCTACACCCTCAACTTGCAATATATCAAGCATATACATTAAAAACTCCTGACAATCTTGCTGATTATTTTCAGAGAAGTCTGTTTGACCTGAACATTCATCTAACAGATAACGAACTTCAGACACACTTTCTACTTTTGTTCGATCACTGCTACATTTCTCGAAAACAGAATTCAACAAACAGCATAAAATTTGTTCAGAATTCAACAGAATCTGTTCTTTTAAACTCTCTAGTGAAAAGAGAACATTAACCACTACATTTGCATAGCAGTTGACACCAGAACTGTTTTCAAATTGAAAACCGACAACATCTTCAACAGAATCCACTTTCTTTCTGCTAACAATTTTCGGTTCATTGACTTTTAGTCTTTTTGCAACAACCTCCCTACTATTACTGCTATTTCTACGTTTGCGGCCTACCACACGTTTCTCAAACAAAGGATATTGAGGCAAATGTGGCGCATACTCTCTTCTTAACCTATTGTATTCCTTAACACAATCTAGATCCGCACAAATGTTTGTGACATCACAGTCAATCAAGTACAATCCCGATAAAGTTCTAACTCGTGACAATGCCACATATGCCATACCCTCCTTGAACACAGAACTGCCAATATTCACCAATGCACAGTCTACACTTAAACCTTGCGATTTATGGATTGTCACCGCATATGCCAAGCAAACAGGAAACTGTTTACGGCGAACATATAAATCTTTAACAAGCAAAAACCTAGCAGAACAACGACCAATTTGCTGTACTTCCTCAATGCCATCAAATTTAATTTTTAAAAATTCTATTCCATCTCTATTTCTGTATTTCTCAAAATCAACAACATTACCCATTGATCCATTTACCAGACCTCTTTCTACATGTAAATTCCTTCTCAAAATAATTCGGCAATTTAAACACACATTCAAAGTCTTTTCAAAACCCGCTGTTTTAGATATAGTCTTCTCTAATGAATCCAATTTTGATTTCAAATTGTCTGACAAAATAATTGTTGATCCCATATGCTCTAATTTGTCGATAGCTTCAAGTTTCACAATCTCTTGCTTTTCTAAATTCAACATTTTGTTGTTGAAGATGGCACATTCTGCAAGAGTTGGCATGAGACATATCCCGGATTTCTTCTCAGTAATTTTCTGAAAAATATTCTCAGGCACAATATCTTGTTTGGGATACAAATTTGACAGTAACCGTGCATTTAAAGCTTCTTTCCCATGCTCGGTCACTTTTCCAATTCTAATATCTTGTAGAATATTCTTGTAATCTTCATCCTTTGCCTGACGCATATTTTGATGCAGTTCTGCATAATTGAAGTTTAACCATATATTGACGTTGCCAATGCTCCCTAGGCACTTCCTGGTATCTTCATGCGTGAGTATTTTGAACACAGGTTGACCTTTTACTGGTGTCAGCTGTAGAAGATCTCCGAAAACAATAATGTGTTTCCCACCAAATAAGACATCATATTCAGTTTTAAGTACTTCTTGCATTCTCAAATGCACAAAGGCAAGCATGACATTGGAAACCATGCTTACTTCGTCAATGATAAGTAGTTTCATTTTCCTCAAAACTCTTGAAACTTCACAGCAAGCATCTCCAGATAACTTGTTGTATTGTAATTTGTTGTCATGCTCCACCGGCAGCATCAATAGACGATGCAAAGTAATACCTTTAATATTATGTGCTGCCAGTCCAGTAGGAGCGGTGACAACACAAGACAGCGATGACTCAGTCCTTTCCTGCAAATAACAAGAGATTGCTTTAATGAGGAAACTTTTTCCAGTTCCCGCTTCTCCACTCACGTACAGTCGGACAGGCTTCAACGACGTACACGAGCACTCTTTCTTCTCATGACTTAATCCGTGCTCAATTTCCTTGGTAACTTCATCATATATTTTCCTCTGCTCAACGTTGAGTTGTTTTTCCAAGTCTTGTAAGTTAACTGAATCCTCCTGAGCATGTGCCATGGCTCTTTCTACTTCATTCATAGCAGTGGCAGCTTCATTTTCGATAATAGGTCCTCCAAGTGGATCTTGACTCAATGAAACAGAACTCTGACTGTCCTGAGAACTGTCTCTGGCAATCTCGGCTGCAATCGTTGCTTCCTGCTCAATTTCCAAAGTTAGCATTTCTTGATATTTAGAAAAAGCAGGACATTCTATGGACTCCTTGGCTGCATTGAAAGAGTCTTCGTAACAGAGGAAATCTCCAAGCAGTTCCTCTTCTGCACGCCAAGGCTTGAAAAGTTGCAAAAGTGCTAAATAGAAAAACTCCTTTTTTTCTGGAGATTCGCCACTTAATTTTCGATGGTTTACTAATTGGCATTTTCTTTGCTTGACCAGGCATCCCTCACTTCCAATTACAGCATACACTCCTTTCTCAATATCTTCTTTGATGTTCCTCTTGAATATATAATTTTGGAGAACCTCATATAGACAAATATTCTCAAGGTGACTGCTTCGATTTGGATAATATGTATCCAACATGTTGGTCTTCAAAATGTCGGTACTGTTTGGTTCCTTTTCTGCCAAATACTCAATTTCCCGAACAGGTTTTAGAACTCGATTTCGCGTTGCAGCAAGACCAAGACTCGCCCAAACGAGACTCCTGGATTTGGCATAGAGACTTGCTGAAGACAATCGATCAGAACATTCGTAAGCTCCGATTTCTCGATGCGACAACATCTTCAGACTGAAACTGTACAACTTCTTGCTGAGGCTCTTTTCATGGGAAATGTCCTCCCACATATCCTTCAGTTCGGTCTTTTCTTTTTTGGTGATGTAAGATGTCACATACCGAGCCACAGCCATACAGTTGTCAGCCACAAACTGTATATCCATGTTGGCATTCCACATGGACAAAATCACTGGGTTGTAGTCATTGATGTACTTGGACTCTTCGTTCCTTTTCAAATTGTATGTATTCTTGGGTGATTTCCTCGTCACATTATGTCGCAGCGAAGACATCAAACTGTTCACTCTTCCTTTAGAAATCACCGGTCGTGGAAAGTTGAAACGACATTTGGTGTAGAACTTGTCCTTGTTTCTGAATTTACGACGACAGTACTTTCCACAACGATGGCTTTGGAAACGTAGAACTTGTTCTCTTAGACTTTTCTTCTCCGTTGCGTTTGGAACAGCACACGTAGAATACTGTTCGATGAAATTCATCACTAAGTCATCCGGATCTGTTCCAAATTTAGGTGCATCCTTGATCCACAGCAACATATGTATATGAGGGGCACCTCTTGCTTGGTACTCCTTTCTCCAGAAGAAATCCAACACCTCTCCAAGAGGTGGATTCTTTTTATTTGTGATGAAAGACATCATAGCTTCAAATCTATGATTGAAGTACCTGCATACATTCACAGGATCCAAAGAACACAGTTCTCCAGGTGTCTTGAATTCAATGTTTTCAATATTTCCATTTGCCTCTCGTAGAAATTCAAGTAAGTCATCCCAGCCATACTCGGCACAGCTCAGAGTGAGGAACCATGTCGGAGTTCCTAAGTTCCTCAGCATACATTTTAAGTCACCATGACGACGGTACCAGTACTCATTAGTACCACGCTGACACGCCATGAGATTAATTAAGTGAGAATCCAAAATACTGTCTTGGACATTGACTTTATGCATAAAGTCACTTGCCGAGATGTTTCGCATCTGTATACCACTTTTTAAGATGTGGTTCACTGCATATGACAGTCCAGACAGATCGCTTTCAAACAGGAGATGAAACAAATAGGGAATGCATTGCCGAAACCTAGGATCTTCTGCATACAATCGTAAAGTCCGGTATTCAGACGCAGGAATTTCACGAGGTCGCTCATCATATCTTCCTCCTTGACCTGTGGGAAATAGCTGTGGGAAACACCGAGCTTCCAAACTTTCCTCCCAAACACTAATGGG
The DNA here is from genome assembly GCF_964263255.1 of Lissotriton vulgaris. NCBI lineage: Eukaryota > Metazoa > Chordata > Amphibia > Caudata > Salamandridae > Lissotriton > Lissotriton vulgaris. The sequence continues at coordinate 66,313 of NW_028251872.1, read as the reverse complement.
ACTCCCTTTGGCTTGTTTCATTTGAAACAACTCAATAGCATTCCCCATCACTTCCTTGGAATGCAAAGGATGAACACTATAATGTTCATATATTTCTTCACTTTTAGAGGCCTCTACTTTCTCAATTTGGCCAGCACACAAATCGCTATCCTCTTCATCACTTACTTCCTCTTCTGCAACATATACATTCTTATAGTACTTATTATTTTTCTTCAAATACACTGTTGCCTTTTTGACTTTCCTAACATCCACTAAATCTTGCCATATTTTCTTATTCTTTGTCGGAACCCCATTAACCAAGATAACCAGAGGTTCCTCTTCCACTTTTTCTATTCCAATTGTGTTAATGTTTTTGTTCAAATCTAGAGGCAAATAAACAACTCTTCCCTTTAATCCTCTCTGTAAATCTGCTGGAGGCAATTTCCCTGTCTTTGGCTCCATTCTTACAATAGCCTGAAAGGGATGGATACTTTGAATCAAAATAGATTCATAAGTATTTAAATCCTTCAATTCAGAAGGAATCTCAACCAATTCCAGATTATTATGAACTGCCCTAGCAGGCATCTGGTTTTGGTTTAATTTATTACAACAATAAGTACACACACGTTGATCCGATCCCAAATCAAAATAATTTTCTACCATCAAGTATGTGGCTAAATCCTTCCATTCACTATTATTTTCCCTTTCACTTTTTGCATATAAATCCACTACCTTAGTCTGATTCTTATAATAAGTGCGTCGACAACATACACAAGTGAAATTAGGCCTCTCACTTGATTTCATCTGAAACGTGGCAATTTCCTTCTGAAAATTATCTGTACTGGAAACCTGTACATTATCTTCCACATTACCCTCTACTTCAGGGTCAATTTGAACATTCTCATCTTTACTACCAAAGTAACAAAACTCAATTTCTTCACAAAGATTCTTCACATCTATTTCAGAACCATGCAAAAGAGCAGCACATAACTGTTTAAGCATAATTGCTGGACTCTTAGCATAATACAACATTCTCACTAATTTTCTCACTTTATTATGATGCACTGCTAGCATCCTGAAATGATGAAAAACACTCTGGCATACTCTCCTGGAAAGACAAGCCAGTGAATGACCACGCAAACCTGTCATTTGTCTCACTCTGCAAGGATCTAAATCTTGCAACAACTTCATTTTCTGCTTCAAACTTTTCTTATTAAATGTCCGTATAAAATCACATAGCAAATTGATGGAAACCTGTCGCACACTGCAAATAGAACTACACTTCCAAATGTACACAGGACCCTTAGGACGTCTTCCTAAAACCTCATCACTTAGCGCCTCTTCTGTCTCTGTTGTCACAAGTAGTTCTTTTTCAACTGGACAACCATCCTTCACTTCATAAGCTCGACCACTGATGTCAACTGCATGCACCAAATCATTATCCTGAAAATAAGTCTCCTCATTAAAAAATGCCTCAGAACTTGAACTATGCATCCATTCTCCAGAAAAAACTTCACAAAAGTTAGTACGATTTACTACTCTCTTCCATCTACTTTTTGTTTTGAAATCAGAAATTACCTTGCTTAGTTTCCTAATTCTATTGATTACCAAAATAAACAACTTTCGCTTGATTTCAAAAGCATGATCAATAATTTTCTCTACATTTTTCTTCTTCCTATAAAATGCCGCTTTCTGTTGGCCTTTCTTTTTAATATTTTTCAATAAATTAACTAATATCCTATTACGGAACATTCGTTGTCGAATGTCCCTAAACTGTTGTTTCCTTCTACTATCATGCACAGAGTTATCTCTTCCTCTACCAGTAACATTTGTGATGGGTCTCTCCTTTCCATTTAAATTACTTCTCTTTTTGTTAAGAGACACATTTTTTTGAGCAAAATTTTTTTTACTACAAATATTTCTTAAGAATGATTTCGTGCTCTTACCCGGACCTTTCTTGGTGTTTTGACAAGTATTTGGGGAAGAGGACTGCTGCAATAAAACATCATCCTGCTGTCTTTGACGTTTTCTAGCCTTTCGTATTCGACTTCTGGAAGGCATTTTCCAAACTATGAAAGAATCTGCAGTTGAATCTGTGAAAAAATATAATATAAAATGTTATTAACCACTATTACCAAACAGTAAATAAATAACAGTCATCTAAAACTTAATGCTGTACTAATTATTTAACATAGCAAATATTTTCCACCAGCACTGCATCACAAAAATGACACTCAATGGTACAAAACAGGCATACAACACTCATAAATCACTCCCTAATATTTTAAATCATTAATTCAGGATGACGATAAGATGTAGCCTATCTAAAGGTTTGTTTAGGCCCAGATCTTTGGACTGGGGTGAATGTGTGTCATTGATCCACATTCAGTCCATCACCTGTTTTGTTTATTTGAGGTGAGGCCAACACATGGTTGCAGATAAGATTTTCACTGAAAAAAAACCAAGGTAAAAAAACATGTGAAGGCCTACCAATGAAGTAAATCATTAAATGAAAACCAATACATTTCTGGAAATATGCACTACTAGTGCTTCATAAGATGTTTTGGATCATATTTATAAGTTATTTGAGTATCTAGTATGCTATTTTACATTCTTCATGGTGCAAATTTATTGTAAATACGCTCCCACCTGCGGTTGGCAAATTTAGATTTTGATTATGGGAGTTAGATAGGCATGTTAATAATTTCCCAAAAATGGTATATAACCCCAAACAACCTTTGAAGCAAATGCTCTTAGCCATGTTATCCACCTCCCATTGGATAACATGGCTAAGAAATGCTTGCAAATGTGATAAAAAAAGGCCTGCAATGCATGAATAACGCAGAAAAATCAGCGATATTCATGCATTTTCCAACAAATGCTCTTAGCCATGTTATCCACTTCCTATTAAATAACATGGCTAAGAACTGCTCAGGGCACCATGAGGAACGCTTTCCATTTAAAAAGGGAAAAATAACATCAAAGACACTAAAATGCCTTCTAAATATGAACCCAAACAACCTATGAAGCAATGTGAAAAAAAACTGCCGCAATGCATGAATATAGCAGAAAAATCAGCGATATTCATGCATTTTCCAGCAAATGCTCTTAGCCATGTTATCCACTTCCAATTAAATAACATGGCTAAGAACTGCTCAGGGCCCCATGAGGAACGCTTTCCATTTAAAAAGGGAAAAATAACATCAAAGACACTAAAATACCTTCTAAATATGAACCCAAACAACCTATGAAGCAATGTGAAAAAAACGGCCACAATGCATGAATATAGCAGAAAAATCAGCGATATTCATGCATTTTCCAGCAAATGCTCTTAGCCATGTGATCCACTTCCTATTAAATAACATGGCTAAGAACTGCTCAGGGCCCCATGAGGAACGCTTTCCATTTAAAAAGGGAAAAATAACATCAAAGACACTAAAATGCCTTCTAAATATGAACCCAAACAACCTATGAAGCAATGTGAAAAAAAACGGCCACAATGCATGAATATAGCAGAAAAATCAGCGATATTCATGCATTTCCCAGCAAATGCTCTTAGCCATGTTATCCACTTCCTATTAAATAACATGGCTAAGAACTGCTCAGGGCCCCATGAGGAACGCTTTCCATTTAAAAAGGGAAAAATAACTTCAAAGACACTAAAATGCCTTCTAAATATGACCCCAAACAACCTATGAAGCTCTAACAGTACATATCCTGAAATTTAATTCATTTCAAAATTCGTTTTTAAACACAGCATATAAATCAATTGTATACCTGCATTCATGAAGAAATGACTAAAAATGTCCTTGAGACACATGAAAGTGTTTTCTGGAATGCCCTAGCACCATTTTTGGGACACTATTAACATGGCTAGGTAACTCCCATAATCAAAATCTAAATTTGCCAAGCACAAGTGGGAGCGTATTTACAAGACACTTGTCCCATGAGGAACACTTTACATTTTAAAAGGCGAACACAACATCTTAGACACTCAAATACCTTATAAATATGGCCCAAAACAACCTATGAAGCTCTAGCAGTACATATCTAGAAATGTAATTGATTTCTTAAATCGTTTTTAAAAGCAACATATCTGTTTCAGCTTACATAACAGACCATGAAATGGCCTCCATGTATTACAATATCTTGTGTAACTGCATGCCAGAATGTTACACCAAATATGCAATTATAATTTCTCTTTGAAACTAATTCTATTAGTATATCACTAGAGACAAAACCACATTTTAAAAACACAGCTTTCTTCATCATTTTCTCCTTAAATCATACTATTCTCTATCTAAATTAAATAAATCTTTTCTCACCTTAGCAAATATTTTTTGAGTTTTGAAAACAGTCTCAGAAATACACCAAATTGTCTTCAGCAGAAGAAAAAGGATGCACTCCAAAGGCTGCAGCTATTGAAAGCACAGAAATACAGATATTCTTTTCACATATCTCTCATATTAGCCAATCATACCTCTTCCCTCACTTTTTTCAAATCAAAACCCTTCCCCCCTCTGCCCTGTCTGCCTTGTTTCCATAGCAACCACCTCCTGGAAGACCTCTCATGTTTGCAAATTCACACAACAATGTTTCAATTGAACTCTGAACTCTCAGTGCACCTGCGTATCCAGTGCAATCTTTCATTAAATGTTTCTTCCTTGACCATTCAAATTACATCTTTCAAAGAACACATCCATGCACCCTAACTTTCTGTTTTCAGAAATGGAAATGCACCAATCACTGCTAATGAATCATTAGCATTGTAAATCCACAGTTTTTTTTCTTTAGAAACTCCTACTGTTTCAACTGCCCTTTCATTACCACACTTCATCTGACTGCAGAACAACCTTCTTCCACCATGTTTAACGTCTGGATTGTTGGACATAGTTACATCCACTGGGCTCAAAGGTATGCTGAGAGCAGAAATTTACACAACCTCAATTTACAAGATGTGGAAATTAAGTGGTTGGGCCAAAGAGGATTAAAATGTCACCAATTGATACCATTGGTGAAAACCTTTATGCATTTGCCAAAACCTGACCTGTTAATAGTGCACTGTGGAGGTAATGATTTGGGCACTTTGACAGGGGTAGGTCTGGAAATGCTTTTAAAGGACACCTTGGAGCAATTAATGGCACTTTTTCCTCAAACTGCCTTGGTATATTCCAATATATGCCAAAGACAGAAATGGAGGTGGTCCAACCAATTTTGTCCACAAATTGAGAAAGCGAGGAAGCATGTAAACAAATCTGTTTCAGCTTACATGAGAGACCATGGAATGGGCTCTCTGTACAACAATAACTTGCGTTACTACATGCAAGATATCTACAGAGGAGATGGAGTTCACTTCTCAGATGAGGGCAACAGAATTTTCATTCTGAATTTAAGACTCTGCATTGGTACCTACTTATAAGTACCTAAATGTACCATAAACCCAAAAGCTCTTCTCAGAGCTACCCTACATCTGATCACTCACAATTATTATTTTTCTCTAACTTTTTTCACTAATTTTCCACAAAATTCGCTCCCCGGAGCGCTACCCGGTTCGCTAACCGAAAGCTAACCTCGCGGAATTTTTTTAAAAAAAAATTTTTTTCCGCACATATAAGCCTCCTCAGCCACGCTCAGAAAACCTAGGGGGTCAAGATAAGTCTACCATGACCCCTTCTACCCATTCTAAACATTATTTGCCCTCCATCTTGTATCTTAATGCGAACGAAACACAAAATGGTGGACTCCCGTGACGCTTAAGGTTCGCTAACCGGGCAGCTTCCCGGAAAGCGGTCCTAAAAAAAGGCGGGAAAGTAATTTACAGAATAACGACTAGAAACACTCTCACCAAATATAGATTAGCTCATACTACATAACAATCCCTTCCATTCTCACAAATTTCATTGAAATTCCATTTAGCCATTTAGCCTGTAGACCTCTCCAAGTACCGTGAGGTAAATTACTTCACAAAACACATCTGAATTGTTGGAATTGACAACCAATGAAAATGTTACTTTCATTTTCTACTTTTATTACCTGACATTTGATTGGTTATATACCTGTATATATATAAAGGGAGAGAAGGAAACACAGCCATTTTGACTACTACTTCTTGTTGTACCTCCTATTTCAAAAGCTTCAAAAAACTTCAACTTCTTTGTGAAGGTAAGTTATAATTTAATATATTGTGCACTATGACTTAATATAGTAGACTTTTTCTGCTACATATACACTATCCCTCTGTAGTAGTAGTGTCTTGGTTAAATCACATACACTTTTTTTTAGTCCTATTTCCACTCTCATACTATACACTGCCAAAAGATAAATTCACTGATAAAAACTGCCTATCTAAAATTAATCCCAACAGTGCCCTATCTCTACTAATATATATTTTTTTAATCCAAATTTCAGGCAAAATGGAAGGCGAGCAGCAAGTTTCATTTTCGATTGAACTGAAGGAGAGCAGCCAAGACAAACTTGATGACTTTATGGATGACAGTAGAGACCACGAACTTCTACAATGTGTTGAAGCAGTAGACAACTTGCTTCAAAATGAAAAACAATTACACCCTATAATAAATTATGACATTTCTGACAATGAAATGTTAGAAAATTTAATAAAGTATGAAACACAATCATAATAAAAAAAATAAATAAATAAAGAAAACAAAAAAAAACAAGAAAAACAACAAACAATTAACATACAGTATTAGAAAAGTCTTTCATTCTTTTATCCATAAAGTTCGCTGCCCAGAAAGCTATCCGGTTCGCGAACTTGGCGCTTACCACGCAAAAAAAAATTTTTTTTTTTGGACCCTCCTAGGCCCTTTTAAAACCTCCACATAAAACCTAGGGGGTCAACGAGGATCTACTATGCCCCCTTATGGTAATTTCCCCCTTTGTTTTGGCCTCCTCTTGTCTCTCGATCCTACCGAGAGACAAGATGGCGGCCGCTCCGGACTGTTTAGAATGTTGACAGACACCGGAGGGCCAATCAGCTTCTCATCGCAAAGTTCCGTTACGCGAAAGGTTCGCTAACCGGATAGCTGCCCGGAGCGCTGTTACAGATATATATCTTGATTTAAACGTTAATTTCTCAAAATCCACTGAAGCACATATATTGAGACCTAGCAAAGGCACATCGGGCTAACAGTCCCTACAATTTTGCCAAGTTTCGTGAAAATCCATTCAGCCGTTCGGGCTAAAAGTGAGTCCAACCGCCCTATGGAAATTAACATGGGAAAAAGGCGTTTTGGGACCCCCCTTTTTTCTCGGCCCCCCCTCCACAAAACCCCCCCAAATTTTCAAGGTCTGCTCAGAAACAAAATGTGCCATTTTCCTGAAAATTTCAGCCAATTCCGTCCACGAACGCAAAAGTTATTAGGCATAGAATTTTCAGAAATCCCATAGGGAAAAAATCCTAACTATATATACCTACTGGCGACCGCCAGTAGGTAATATATATATATATATATATATATATATATATATATATACATATATATTACCTACTGGCGGTCGCCAGTAGGTATATATAGTTAGGATTTTTTCCCTATGGAACTTTTGAAAATTCTATGTCTAATAACTTTGGCGTTTGTGGACGGAATCGGCTGATGGCACATTTTGTTTCTGAGCAGCCCCTGAAAATTTGGGGGGGTTTCGTCAAGGGGGGCCGAGAAAAAAGGGGGGTCCCGAAACGCGTTTTTCCCATTCATTTTTCCATAGGGCGTTTGGCCTCACTTTTAGCTCGAACGGCTGAATGGATTTACACGAAACTTGGCAAAATTGTAGGGACTGTTAGCCCGATGTGCCTTTGCTGGGTCTCAATATATGTGCTCCAGTGGAGTTTGAGAAATTAACGTTTAAAAAAACAGATATATCTGTGACAGCGCCCCGGATAGCGCTCCAGATCGCGTACTTTTCGCGTAACGGAGCTTTGCGAAGCGAAGCTGATTGGCTCTCCGGTGTCTGTCAACATTCTAAACAGCCCGGTGCGGCCGCCATCTTGTCTCTCGGTAGGATCGAGAGACAAGAGGAGGAGAAAAACGAAGGGGGAATTTAATGAAAGGGGGCAAGGTAGACTCCTCTTGACCCCCTAGGAATGATGTTGGGGTTATTAAAGGGTACCGTGGGGCAAAAAAAAAAAATTTGATTTTTCGCGGTAGAAGCGCTTCTCGGTTTGCGAAACGGGTCGCAAACTGGTAGCGAAACGGGAATTTTGTCATTTTGTGTTTCAATTTAATTAAATTACAAGATGGAGGAAAAGCAATGTGAGTATTGGGTATAAGGGGGTATGGGAGACGTATCCTGACCCCCTATGTTTTCTGAGGGTGGTTGAGGAGGCTCATATATGTTGATACTTGTCTTCCGGCGGTTGCGCGTGAGCGTTTTTTTTTTTTTTGCCGCTTGACTTCTGTTAACGTTCGATTCGAAGGAAATCAGGAAGTGTTGACCGCCATTTTGACACTGCGAGTAAATATATTGTTAAAAATAATTGTTATAAATTAATCCGTATTGATAAACATTGTCTGCGCCATCTTGCTTTTTCTCCAAAGCCACACTTTTGTCGTGCACGGCAGCCATTTTAGATGCCTTGACCACACCCACTCTCTGCACACCGCCGATTCTCAGCATGGCTCCCCACCCTCGCAAGCATCTCCCCCACGCACTGGTCACCCCCGCTCTCTGTCTCATGCATGGGCCATAAACCTCCCCCCATCTGCGCTGCTCTTCCCTGAGAATCACACCCTGTGCCCGCCCGACACCACCCTTTCACCCTATTCACTACCGCACCCTCTGACACTCCTCTTCCTCTGTGTCCGATTGTCCAGGCCGGTCCCAGGCTATCACCTAGCCCTGCGGATGTAGTTTATGGCCCCAACTGTAAAGAATCACCCCTGTTCATAGGAGTTACAGTAGATCAAGGCCCCAACCTCATGAGATCCGTCACACCACACGCGTTCCTACTATCTGATAACGATCCTGTATTGTGATTGGGGAGGGGATTCTCACTGTAAGGGTGTGTGGGACCGAGCCTGAAGCGGAAGATTCCAGGGATGCCTTTTTGTACATCAAAGTCTTCACAATTATGTGTCACATTAAAAATATATAGCACTCCAACAAAGTAGTAGTATTATAACACTTTAATAACTTATAACTATATACAACGCTCCAACAAAGTAAACACGTTAAAAAAAAACTTTTTAAAGAACTATTTACATGACATTGCTTTAACCAGGATAGACAAAGAAATGACACAGTGATGTAAAAGTTTCTGAAAGAAATGCCAAGAACGTCCCATGTGAAAGTGAATTTTATCTGGCAATTTTTTTCTTTTCCTTCTCATGAAAAGAAAGTTAATGCCAGGTTCGTTACCTGCCTCATCTGCAAAAAAATAACTCTTGAGAGGGACCGAAAAAAAATATAGCTATGGTAATCATACCATGCATCGGCACATGGAGAGGTGGCACCCTCTTAATTATTCTAAAGCACAACTTCGAGATTTGGTGGATAATCCCCGACCGGCAAAAACATCCACCAATGACTTAGCAATAAGTGAGTCAGAGGCAAGGGAAACGGTCCCAAATCTGTAAAAGAACTTTAGGCAGATGAGATTGACTTGTGTAACATGTGGAAAATTAATTTCATGCGGAGAGATGAGTATTACTTTAATAAATAGATCATATGAAAATCATCAATGTCCAAAACGCCCTAGAAAGTAATTTTTGTCATTTTTGAGGAAGAGAGATAACCTACAGTGGTACGGGGTCGTTTTCGTTCGTACTAGGGGGGCCAGGTGACATTCGTTCGGGGTGGCTTAGGGGCATTTAAAACAACTTCCCTGATACAGGTAGCATATAAAGTAGAGGCTAAATACCAGGATCTTTATCGATTGCTTTATGCTGTACAAAAATGAAAAACACACAACAAACCTGGACCATTCATATTTTCAATGTTTCTGCGTACTATACTTTTTAACCCTTAACTAATTGAGCTGCTTCATTTCACCTGCTTTTTAAAATAAAAATGAAAAATCGGAAACAGTGGCCATTTATTCGAAACTTACCAATCTACGCGTTACAACTACGTTTGCTTTTTCAAAAACCTTTAATAAAAATGTTGGTGCCCAAATACGGGCCTACAACCCCGTGGGCCGGCCACGGAGCAGGCTGGAACTGTAAATGGGGGGGGTATTTATTTGTGGAAAACATAACAGAGAGTCAGTGGTCGTTGATTTCATAGTAAAAAGTGCAACAAGTGCAACAAAATCATATCGATAATTCATTGTGAGCAAGTACCAAAAGTGTCGACAATTCGAACCTTCAATAATAAATACAGTAGTCAATGATGCATTAGAACTTAATATCAATTCATTGTTCGAATGTGTAATCAGTACCCGTCCCATGTCAATTCATTGTTCGAACATATAATCAATTCCGATCCTGGATCAATTAATTGTCCGAACATATAATCAGTCTTATCCCATATCAATTCATGTGCTAAAAACTGCATACATATCTCATGATATCAAGGCTGAGCAATCGGGGCACAACAAGGAGTTGAGAGTTTCATTTGTACCGGCGCCATTTTGGGTGAGGTCAGGAAGGTCCAAGTATAGTCAAAATGTCTCCACCAACTCGTGGTTGGACCGGGACCTCTTTCGGCAGTCCAAAAGTTTTCGTTGAAGGGTAGCAGAGGGGACTGCCGACATGAACCATCAGTCAAAGTGGGGTGGGAGGCAACAATCTCTCCTACCGGGTCATACTGGTGTCCCACCGGAACTGATCAAGTTGGTAGTCTTGCAGGATTTTGGTGATTTCAAGACTGAGGCCGGTGCCGACATGAGCGCGCCGACGTCCCGCGGCTACGTCGTGGTCGTTCCGTGGGTGATCATGGCAGTCATTCCCCATCGGGGGTCGGGGCCCCCGTGGCTCTTATAGAATCTTCAAAGTTGAGGAGAACGTTTCTGGACGCAGGAAACTAGAAGCGTCGTTGCACCGCAACAGTGGACGAGACCCCCGCTGGGTGAGAGGAGCATCATTGCCTCGCAATAGTGGACGAGACCTTTTGTCGGGTGAGTGCAGCGCCGCTGCATCGCAAGAGTGGAGGAACCCTTTTGTTGGGTGAGTGGAGCGTTGGGGGTGCAGCTGAGGGGCCCCCACCTGGGTTGGTGGGAGAGGCTCCTTTGCGCCGCCTCTCCCTCCCAGCGCACCCCACGCCGACACCTGGCGTTGATATCCGTGATGTCCGGACCAGGCGATAAGAGGGGGGGGTCGGAGGCAGAGGCAAGACATCCCCCCCCCGTGGCCTGCAGGGCGCCGCTTCAGGACCGAACGGGGAGCTCATATCAAGCCGGGGCCAGACCAGGAGATACGAGGGGAGGGGGGGGTCGGTGGCATGTGCAAGACATCCCCCCCCAGTGTTGTCGCAGCCATTATTGAAAAAAGAAGAAGATACCGTCGGCCTCGGCTCCTCTCCTGGTCCACCTTATGAGGTAATTGGAATTTTTATGGTCAATTGTGTCCCCTAACGTAGACCCCAACGGCTCCATGTACGAGTTTCAAGTACATGTAATTTCCCTCCACAACCGAATTTGAAGACGCAAATACATTTGCGTCCAACGTTAACATGTCCTCTATCAGATCCACCATGAATGGATCGATAATTCCGTTCCTAAGTATGCCGTGCCACCGTCTTTATGTGGTGCACTTTTCACGTTTTCCTGGCTCTGCCGAGCTAGGCCCTGATTTCTGTCTTCAAGCCATTTCTGCCTCTGTCTCTGAAAGCTGCAGCCTGGAGATGCATCCCTGACCTCTGCCTTACTTCCTGCCAAGCGAGCGGTGCCCGGCTCGGCCTGGTCCGCCTGCCAAAAACAGTATTTTGCCTTCAAGTTATCAGCGTAGCCAGCTCAGCTCCTCGAAAACACATTCCTGTCTAGTGAAATACGAAAACATATCCCCGACTGCAGAGCAAGGGCCAAGCCTTCCTGTCCTCCCTCATGCATTGCTCCCGTTACCATGGTAGGCCCCCGTCTTCGAGCATTTGCACCTAGACACGCATACATACAGTATAGAATAGCCTCTGCCCGAAAGACCTTTTACTCTAGATTAAACATCCTCCAAACACCAGATATCAGATATGTTTAGGGACAGGTCGATCTGACATGCCAGACTTCTGTCTCTTCTACTCGTGTCAAAAGTCAGACTCTTAGCTTCCTCCGGATGCACGTCAATCACACGTCATATTAGCTGCGCGCGCATCCAGGCCTTAGGTTTCAGCTGACTCTGCAAGATTTCTTTAAGCATCCACCCACTAATGACACTTTTCTGTGACGTTTCTAGTCCACGCCTCTGTGCACACCCATATTCACGCCTTTTTGCTACGCACATGTGTTCTTATCATATACATTTCACTTGTCACGCCTACTGTATTCAATGCTATTGTGTCATTTTACTATATATGTCATGTACTGTGAATAAATCGTTGACATCTTTCCCTGCCATCATTGCATACCCAAACCCTTGTATTGATGGACTAGATCTCCATTGACTCGAGTCATTTAGTCATTTATGATTAAAGCCCTTATGACTCAGACATCACGGACTCTGCCTCTCATTTTGATTGAGCTATTTTTCTGTAAATTATATGGCAAAAAGAGTATACGGTAAATTATTTACCACATAATTTGGCGCCCGAATAGGGACCCCTCCCCCACCCCACGCGCCGGTGATGCGTCGCAGACTTTGCCCCCGACTACAGCTGTGACGGACCCCATGCGCATCTGCAGGATTTCCTGTGTCTCCCTCAGGCCTACGGAGGTGATGGAGACTGCGGCCGACATCCAGACGAGGCGGTGAGGAGTGCGGAGGATCCCGACCAGAGCCCAGCCGAGAGAGCAGTGTCCGAGGTATCGAGAGGCCCACCAGTAGAATCGAGGCGCATGCGTAGTGCGCGGCAGAAGCAGTGACGTCAGTCCAGTCCAGTCGAGTTTCCGAGGCCTTCCGTTCCGTGCTTCCCGGTGAGTACCGTTGCTGGGGACGCATCTAGACGGGTACATTGATTTGTGTCCGGTCAAGACGGGTTTGGGTACACAGACCCGGTCTGCACTGTTTTAGCAGTGTATCTGTACTGTTTAGCAGTGCATCTAGTATATATAATTACGGTGTTTTTGTCGTTCATTTTGAAATGTTTCAATGTGTTTTCATGTCGTGGTATGAGTGATTGTTCGCATTATTCTTACTGTGTTTATTGTGTAAAGTGTCTAGATCGAGGTAGCAATGCCTTTATTCTCGAAATTACGACAGATAGGAACTAGAAAAGGGATACTCGAGGAAGCTGTTCCCATCCCACCCAGGGACACTCCTGGGCATTTTATGTATCACAAGCACGGCTTAGATGCCATATTATTTCTCGACTTGTGGGCAGACTACACGAAAGACTTGGCAGAGAATCAGAGATGGCCCGTTACAGGGACATGGGACGCCGAGTGCATCATGAGAGTAGAAGAAGCGTTGTGGAAAAAGAAAGCCAGACAGTCACAGAAAGATGCCATTGAATTATGGCGTAAAGAAGCACATAGACGGACAGAGAAAGCACTCAGAAAAACAGAGAAAAGTAGAGAGGATTCTGAAAAAGCCAAAGAAAAATAACTACTAGAAGAAGGAGAACGAGTTAGAATGGAACAACACGACAGACAGAGTAATGCCATTTTGACAGGATTGTACCCAGTCCTGGCCGAGGGCCTGCCCAAGGCGACCCCGGAAATACCGAAAGATCTGCCCCCTCCATTGGTTCCGACTAAATTACGTCATAAGACCGCAGCAGACATTTTCCTTTCTTCCTATTTAGACGATGTGGCTCCCGCATATACCAATGTACCTGCTCATGTACCACCTGCTGACAATAACCTACCCCATGATCATCTGCCCCCAGGTCCGCAACAGCAGACCCCTCCCAGACCGCTTCCTCCTGGTCCGCTTCCTCCACCCTTACCCGTTGTTCCCCCTACTATTCATCCGCTTAATCCTTTTGGGACTGGCACTATTCAGATTCCAACCCAGTTACAACAAATACCGACCCTACAGCCAGGTTATGCTCAAGCCTCCGCCTCAGGAGGTGCTACAGGAGGTTATCAAACCCCACCACAGTTACATCGAGTGACAATGAGAGAATTCGCAATGTTGCGGACACCTAAAGGTGCCCCGGCCGAACAGCTAAGAGAACAGCTTACAGATTGCAGATATGACACAGTGCCTGGTAAAACAGGACCCATGTTGTTAGCGTCTCTACGTTTAAGACGTGTTACAGATTATTTGCAATTAATACCAGAAATGCCAGACCATCTAGACAAATTGTATCATTTTATTAGAACAGGAGAAAGACCGGAGAGTGTTGGTGAAGCCATGTCACATCAGAAAGTTGAGAACAAAGGTTTAATCATGCGATTTTTGGTTAATTGTTTGATAAGAGAACAAGATCAGGCAGGTTTTCCACAAGATGAGATGGATAGATTGACCAGATGGAGCCAGAATATTGCGGAGGGTAAACATGATAAAGAGAAATGTGTACATGCTATGGTTAGAAAGATCCGTAAAGAAATAATAGACATACATGCCCGTCGAGAACCTGAAGAGCCACTCGAATCAGACGACCCGCCCTCCTCGCAGGAGGAGGATGAATCAGATAATCTAGCAGAAACCTCGCAACAGACAGATAAAAAAATGATAGCATATGTAGGTAGAGAGAAACTCCCTAGACCGTACCCTCTTGATAGGCCCTTCGATAGACCCATTATATATATATATATATATATATATATATATATATATATATATATATATATATATATATATATATATATATATATATATATATATATATATACATATATATTACCTACTGGCGGTCGCCAGTAGGTATATATAGTTAGGATTTTTTCCCTATGGAACTTTTGAAAATTCTATGTCTAATAACTTTGGCGTTTGTGGACGGAATCGGCTGATGGCACATTTTGTTTCTGAGCAGCCCCTGAAAATTTGGGGGGGTTTTGTCAAGGGGGGGCCGAGAAAAAAGGGGGGTCCCGAAACGCGTTTTTCCCATTCATTTTTCCATAGGGCGTTTGGCCTCACTTTTAGCTCGAACGGCTGAATGGATTTACACGAAACTTGGCAAAATTGTAGGGACTGTTAGCCCGATGTGCCTTTGCTGGGTCTCAATATATGTGCTCCAGTGGAGTTTGAGAAATTAACGTTTAAAAAAACAGATATATCTGTGACAGCGCCCCGGATAGCGCTCCAGATCGCGTACTTTTCGCGTAACGGAGCTTTGCGAAGCGAAGCTGATTGGCTCTCCGGTGTCTGTCAACATTCTAAACAGCCCGGTGCGGCCGCCATCTTGTCTCTCGGTAGGATCGAGAGACAAGAGGAGGAGAAAAACGAAGGGGGAATTTAATGAAAAGGGGCAAGGTAGACTCCTCTTGACCCCCTAGGAATGATGTTGGGGTTATTAACCACATGCGCGCTGCTCTTATTCTGCTGGTATGCTGACTTTTTAAAAAACCCATTGTTCATGACGAGCTGGGCTCGTCATCAGTGTTTGAGGAGGCTACACCATGACGAGCCCAGCTCGTCATCAGCCTCGAAGGGGTTAAAGGGTCCCGTGGGGCAAAAAAAAAAAATTTGATTTTTCGCGGTAGAAGCGCTTCTCGGTTCGCGAAACGGGTCGCAAACTGGTAGCGAAACAGGAATTTTGTCATTTTGTGTTTCAATTTAATTAAATTACAAGATGGAGGAAAAGCAATGTGAGTATTGGGTTTAAGGGGGTATGGGAGACGTATCCTGACCCCCTATGTTTTCTGAGGGTGGTTGAGGAGGCTCATATATGTTGATACTTGTCTTCCGGCGGTTGCGCGTGAGCGTTTTTTATTTTTTTTGCCGCTTGACTTCTGTTAACGTTCGATTCGAAGGAAATCAGGAAGTGTTGACCGCCATTTTGACACTGCGAGTAAATATATTGTTAAAAATAATTGTTATAAATTAATCCGTATTGATAAACATTGTCTGCGCCATCTTGCTTTTTTTCCAATGCCACACTTTTGTCGTGCACGGCAGCCATTTTAGATGCCTTGACCACACCCACTTTCTGCACACCGCCGATCCTCAGCATGGCTCCCCACCCTCGCAAGCATCTCCCCCACGCACTGGTCACCCCCGCTCTCTGTCTCATGCATGGGCCATAAACCTCCCCCCATCTGCGCTGCTCTTCCCTGAGAATCACACCCTGTGCCCGCCCGACACCACCCTTTCACCCTATTCACTACCGCACCCTCTGACACTCCTCTTCCTCTGTGTCCGATTGTCCAGGCCGGTCCCAGGCTATCACCTAGCCCTGCGGATGTAGTTTATGGCCCCAACTGTAAAGAATCACCCCTGTTCAAAGGAGTTACAGTAGATCAAGGCCCCCACCTCATGAGATCCGTCACACCACACGCGTTCCTACTATCTGATAACGATCCTGTATTGTGATTGGGGAGGGGATTCTCACTGTAAGGGTGTGTGGGACCGAGCCTGAAGCGGAAGATTCCAGGGATGCCTTTTTGTACATCAAAGTCCTCACAATTATGTGTCACATTAAAAATATATAGCACTCCAACAAAGTAGTAGTATTATAACACTTTAATAACTTATAACTATATACAACGCTCCAACAAAGTAAACACGTTAAAAAAAAACTTTTTAAAGAACTATTTACATGACATTGCTTTAACCAGGATAGACAAAGAAATGACACAGTGATGTAAAAGTTTCTGAAAGAAATGCCAAGAACGTCCCATGTGAAAGTGAATTTTATCTGGCAATTTTTTTCTTTTCCTTCTCATGAAAAGAAAGTTAATGCCAGGTTCGTTACCTGCCTCATCTGCAAAAAAAAAACTCTTGAGAGGGACCGAAAAAAAATATAGCTATGGTAATCATACCATGCATCGGCACATGGAGAGGTGGCACCCTCTTAATTATTCTAAAGCACAACTTCGAGATTTGGTGGATAATCCCCGACCGGCAAAAACATCCACCAATGACTTAGCAATAAGTGAGTCAGAGGCAAGGGAAACGGTCCCAAATCTGTAAAAGAACTTTAGGCAGATGAGATTGACTTGTGTAGCATGTGGAAAATTAATTTCATGCGGAGAGATGAGTATTACTTTAATAAATAGATCAAATGAAAATCATCAATGTCCAAAACGCCCTAGAAAGTAATTTTTGTCATTTTTGAGGAAGAGAGATAACCTACAGTGGTACGGGTCGTTTTCATTCGTACTAGGGGGGCCAGGTGACATTCGTTCGGGGTGGCTTAGGGGCATTTAAAACAACTTCCCTGATACAGGTAGCATATAAAGTAGAGGCTAAATACCAGGATCTTTATCGATTGCTTCATGCTGTACAAAAATGAAAAACACACAACAAACCTGGACCATTCATATTTTCAATGTTTCTGCGTACTATACTTTTTAACCCTTAACTAATTGAGCTGCTTCATTTCACCTGCTTTTTAAAATAAAAATAAAAAATCGGAAACAGTGGCCATTTATTCGAAACTTACCAATCTACGCGTTACAACTACGTTTGCTTTTTCAAAAACCTTTAATAAAAATGTTGGTGCCCAAATACGGGCCTACAACCCCGTGGGCCGGCCACGGAGCAGGCTGGAACTGTAAATGGGGGGGGTATTTATTTGTGGAAAACATAACAGAGAGTCAGTGGTCGTTGATTTCATAGTAAAAAGTGCAACAAGTGCAACAAAATCATATCGATAATTCATTGTGAGCAAGTACGAAAAGTGTCGACAATTCGAACCTTCAATAATAAATACAGTAGTCAATGATGCATTAGAACTTAATATCAATTCATTGTTCGAATGTGTAATCAGTACCCGTCCCATGTCAATTCATTGTTAGAACATATAATCAATTCCCATCCTGGATCAATTCATTGTCCGAACATATAATCAGTCTTATCCCATATCAATTCATGTGCTAAAAACTGCATACATATCTCATGATATCAAGGCTGAGCAATCGGGGCACAACAAGGAGTTGAGAGTTTCATTTGTACCGGCGCCATTTTGGGTGAGGTCAGGAAGGTCCAAGTATAGTCAAAATGTCTCCACCAACTCGTGGTTGGACCGGGACCTCTTTCGGCAGTCCAAAAGTTTTCGTTGAAGGGTAGCAGAGGGGACTGCCGACATGAACCATCAGTCAAAGTGGGGTGGGAGGCAACAATCTCTCCTACCGGGTCATACTGGTGTCCCACCGGAACTGATCAAGTTGGTAGTCTTGCAGGATTTTGGTGATTTCAAGACTGAGGCCGGCGCCGACATGAGCGCGCCGACGTCCCGCGGCTACGTCGTGGTCGTTCCGTGGGTGATCATGGCAGTCATTCCCCATCGGGGGTCGGGGCCCCCGTGGCTCTTATAGAATCTTCAAAGTTGAGGAGAACGTTTCTGGACGCAGGAAACTAGAAGCGTTGTTGCACCGCAACAGTGGACGAGACCCCCGCTGGGTGAGAGGAGCATCATTGCCTCGCAATAGTGGACGAGACCTTTTGTCGGGTGAGTGCAGCGCCGCTGCATCGCAAGAGTGGAGGAACCCTTTTGTTGGGTGAGTGGAGCGTTGGGGGTGCAGCTGAGGGGCCCCCACCTGGGTTGGTGGGAGAGGCTCGTTTGCGCCGCCTCTCCCTCCCAGCGCACCCCACGCCGACACCTGGCGTTGATATCCGTGATGTCCGGACCAGGCGATAAGAGGGGGGGGGGTCGGAGGCAGAGGCAAGACATCCCCCCCCGTGGCCTGCAGGGCGCCGCTTCAGGACCGAACGGGGAGCTCATATCAAGCCGGGGACAGACCAGGAGATAGGAGGGGAGGGGGGGGGTCGGTGGCATGTGCAAGACATCCCCCCCCAGTGCTGTCGCAGCCATTATTGAAAAAAGAAGAAGATACCGTCGGCCTCGGCTCCTCTCCTGGTCCACCTTATGAGGTAATTGGAATTTTTATGGTCAATTGTGTCCCCTAACGTAGACCCCAACGGCTCCATGTACGAGTTTCAAGTACATGTAATTTCCCTCCACAACCAAATTTGAAGACGCAAATACATTTGCGTCCAACGTTAACATGTCCTCTATCAGATCCACCATGAATGGATCGATAATTCCGTTCCTAAGTATGCCGTGCCACCGTCTTTATGTGGTGCACTTTTCACGTTTTCCTGGCTCTGCCGAGCTAGGCCCTGATTTCTGTCTTCAAGCCATTTCTGCCTCTGTCTCTGAAAGCTGCAGCCTGGAGATGCACCCCTGACCTCTGCCTTACTTCCTGCCAAGCGAGCGGTGCCCGGCTCGGCCTGGTCCGCCTGCCAAAAACAGTATTTTGCCTTCAAGTTATCAGCGTAGCCAGCTCAGCTCCTCGAAAACACATTCCTGTCTAGTGAAATACGAAAACATATCCCCGACTGCAGAGCAAGGGCCAAGCCTTCCTGTCCTCCCTCATGCATTGCTCCCGTTACCATGGTAGGCCCCCGTCTTCGAGCATTTGCACCTAGACACGCATACATACAGTATAGAATAGCCTCTGCCCGAAAGACCTTTTACTCTAGATTAAACATCCTCCAAACACCAGATATCAGATATGTTTAGGGACAGGTCGATCTGACATGCCAGACTTCTGTCTCTTCTACTCGTGTCAAAAGTCAGACTCTTAGCTTCCTCCGGATGCACGTCAATCACACGTCATATTAGCTGCGCGCGCAACCAGGCCTTAGGTTTCAGCTGACTCTGCAAGATTTCTTTAAGCATCCACCCACTAATGACACTTTTCTGTGACGTTTCTAGTCCACGCCTCTGTGCACACCCATATTCACGCCTTTTTGCTACGCACATGTGTTCTTATCATATACATTTCACTTGTCACGCCTACTGTATTCAATGCTATTGTGTCATTTTACTATATATGTCATGTACTGTGAATAAATCGTTGACATCTTTCCCTGCCATCATTGCATACCCGAACCCTTGTATTGATGGACTAGATCTCCATTGACTCGAGTCATTTAGTCATTTATGATTAAAGCCCTTATGACTCAGACATCACGGACTCTGCCTCTCATTTTGATTGAGCTATTTTTCTGTAAATTATATGGCAAAAAGAGTATACGGTAAATTATTTACCACATAATTTGGCGCCCGAATAGGGACCCCTCCCCCACCCCACGCGCCGGTGATGCGTCGCAGACTTTGCCCCCGACTACAGCTGTGACGGACCCCATGCGCATCTGCAGGATTTCCTGTGTCTCCCTCAGGCCTACGGAGGTGACGGAGACTGCGGCCGACATCCAGACGAGGCGGTGAGGAGTGCGGAGGATCCCGACCAGAGCCCAGCCGAGAGAGCAGTGTCCGAGGTATCGAGAGGCCCACCAGTAGAATTGAGGCGCATGCGTAGTGCGCAGCAGAAGCAGTGACGTCAGTCCAGTCCAGTCCAGTCGAGTTTCCGAGGCCTTCCGTTCCGTGCTTCCCGGTGAGTACCGTTGCTGGGGACGCATCTAGACGGGTACATTGATTTGTGTCCGGTCAAGACGGGTTTGGGTACACAGACCCGGTCTGCACTGTTTTAGCAGTGTATCTGTACTGTTTAGCAGTGCATCTAGTATATATAATTACGGTGTTTTTGTCGTTCATTTTGAAATGTTTCAATGTGTTTTCATGTCGTGGTATGAGTGATTGTTCGCATTATTCTTACTGTGTTTATTGTGTAAAGTGTCTAGATCGAGGTAGCAATGCCTTTATTCTCGAAATTACGACAGATAGGAACTAGAAAAGGGATACTCGAGGAAGCTGTTCCCATCCCACCCAGGGACACTCCTGGGCATTTTATGTATCACAAGCACGGCTTAGAAGCCATATTATTTCTCGACTTGTGGGCAGACTACATGAAAGACTTGGCAGAGAATCAGAGATGGCCCGTTACAGGGACATGGGACGCCGAGTGCATCATGAGAGTAGAAGAAGCGTTGTGGAAAAAGAAAGCCAGACAGTCACAGAAAGATGCCATTGAATTATGGCGTAAAGAAGCACATAGACGGACAGAAAAAGCACTCAGAAAAACAGAGAAAAGTAGAGAGGATTCTGAAAAAGCCAAAGAAAAAGAACTACTAGAAGAAGGAGAACGAGTTAGAATGGAACAACACGACAGACAGAGTAATGCCATTTTGACAGGATTGTACCCAGTCCTGGCCGAGGGCCTGCCCAAGGCGACCCCGGAAATACCGAAAGATCTGCCCCCTCCATTGGTTCCGACTAAATTACGTCATGAGACCGCAGCAGACATTTTCCTTTCTTCCTATTTAGACGATGTGGCTCCCGCATATACCAATGTACCTGCTCATGTACCACCTGCTGACAATAACCTACCCCATGATCATCTGCCCCCAGGTCCGCAACAGCAGACCCCTCCCAGACCGCTTCCTCCTGGTCCGCTTCCTCCACCCTTACCCGTTGTTCCCCCTACTATTCATCCGCTTAATCCTTTTGGGACTGGCACTATTCAGATTCCAACCCAGTTACAACAAATACCGACCCTACAGCCAGGTTATGCTCAAGCCTCCGCCTCAGGAGGTGCTACAGGAGGTTATCAAATCCCACCACAGTTACATCGAGTGACAATGAGAGAATTCGCAATGTTGCGGACACCTAAAGGTGCCCCGGCCGAACAGCTAAGAGAACAGCTTACAGATTGCAGATATGACACAGTGCCTGGTAAAACAGGACCCATGTTGTTAGCGTCCCTACGTTTAAGACGTGTTACAGATTATTTGCAATTACTACCAGAAATGCCAGACCATCTAGACAAATTGTATCATTTTATTAGAACAGGAGAAAGACCGGAGAGTGTTGGTGAAGCCATGTCACATCAGAAAGTTGAGAACAAAGGTTTAATCATGCGATTTTTGGTTAATTGTTTGATAAGAGAACAAGATCAGGCAGGTTTTCCACAAGATGAGATGGATAGATTAACCAGATGGAGCCAGAATATTGCGGAGGGTAAACATGATAAAGAGAAATGTGTACATGCTATGGTTAGAAAGATCCGTAAAGAAATAATAGACATACATGCCCGTCGAGAACCTGAAGAGCCACTCGAATCAGACGACCCGCCCTCCTCGCAGGAGGAGGATGAATCAGATAATCTAGCAGAAACCTCGCAACAGACAGATAAAAAAATGATAGCATATGTAGGTAGAGAGAAACTCCCTAGACCGTACCCTCTTGATAGGCCCTTCGATAGACCCATTCGTTTAGAAACGTTACCTTTGTCCGATACCAGAACGATGTACCCTTGAACATGTATTCCAAATGACTGACAAAGTTCTAAAAGAAAGGATAGGTTATCAAGAACTTAATACCCTACGTGATCAGGAACTAGCCCGGTCCGCAGTACAGTGGGCCGGGGATGACAGTATATATAAAGACGATTCAGTAGTGCAAACGTTTTTAAGTCTTACTCCAGAAGAACAGCGATTAGCTGGTATATACATGACCCAACACCTCATTATACAGTATGAAAATCAAGCATCCGATCCAGGTCCGTTATATAATTTATTGCAAGACTTACTCCTAAGAAGATGGAGAGGTTTAGGTACCGATCTAATTGAAACGATTTTAGAACAACGTCACAAATATAGAACCTTCTTGACTCCACATCTTGTTTCCGTTCCACCCCCAGTCAGGCAACCATTTCACTTTGACTTTGACAAACAGAATCCTTTACGAGAAGTACATCCAGTCAGGAATACTGATAATACCCTTACAAGTGTGTATGTATACACGCCCATAACTAAAATGGAATTATTGGAAATGAAGAAAATAGTGCCCAGTCATGATAAAGACCCTGCAGGTTTCCACCGTGAAATAAAAGACATGTTACTCATGGGAGATTATACCTATCCCGACATTATGAAAATATTGAAAGTATTATTGCCTGCCGGTATTTACGAGAAACTCAAAGAAAAAGAATGGGAGGTGGGAGACCAAAAGATTGATTGGGCTGCATTAAAAACAGAAGAAACGACTCGAACCCCAGGTTTAGGTCTTGGGGATAAAACTAAAGCATTACCAGGATTGTTAGTACAGGTTTTGCCAAGATTGTTAGCAACTAAAAAGGAGGACTGGGATGCGATCTCAGCCTGCAAACAGAAACCCGATGAAGACACTAGTGATTTTTATTCCCGATTTGAGAAATGTTTTATTATTAATAGTGGCCTGAAAGCAAGTAGCGAGTCATACCCACACCTTTTTGTATCCAAATTAGTCGAGAATTCATTGCCCCAGGTTAAGAACCGTGTACTGAAAGTCGAGAGCACATGGCAAGCTAATTCGCCTTCACAAATGTTACAAATGTTACAGTATCATCAGAACAGAATCAGGGAAGAACATGACCATGAACAGAGACGTATGAAAGACACGAAAATGAAAATGCTAGTTGCTCAGTCAGTTCCAGGTGACGGTCATAAAAGGGGTACAACACAATCACAGTCCAATAATTCAGCAGCTCCTGTTAAAGGGACATGAAACTATTGTAAACAGCCAGGTCACTATGTTAACGATTGTGCAGTTTTGAAACACAACATAGCCACAGGTAAAACTAAAGAGAGACCGCGTCCTCCTAGACAGGACCAGGTCCAACAACACGTTCCACAGAATGTACAGCCTATGCAGATTCCACAACAGACAGTAGCGGTACCACAGCCACAGCCCATTGCCGCAACACAACATGTCACACAGCAGATGTACCAGTATGCACAATCCGACTATCCCGATTACCAGCAATACACATGAAACAGCCTAGAGAGGGAGGTTGGCTTGCCTCTTATTGAGGTTCCTGTAGATCAAGAAGGTCCTTATGTACATAGTCAGGTATTAGGGAAAGATAGAAAGTTTTTGATTGACACAGGGGCAAGCAGGACAACTATCAGTCACGACGAGGTTCCAGGGGCACCCCTCTCAGGCTCACAGAATGTTTCCCTTGGATTTTCAGGAAAGCCTATTGTTAATGAAGTATCGAAACCAGTTCCCCTTGCAGTTGGTCCATTGTCCCGCACTACAGATTTATTGCTCACGAAATCATGTCCAGAAAACTTACTTGGTATTAAGACTCTGAAAGCTCTAGGAGCTGTAATTTGTTGTTCTCCGGAAGGAGTAAGATTGTTCCTTCGTGATTTTAAGGGACATTATGTATTGAGGGATTTTGACTCCAGGTTACAGAATGTTCCTGCACATTTATGGGCGAAAGGCCCCACTGATGTAGGTTGTATGCACATTACTCCATATCGTGTCACACTCAAGCCAGGAGTAGTACTACCACGCATTCGACAATACAAGTTACCACCAGATGCTGTAGTGGCTTTACTAAAAATCATTGACGAGCTCATTGCACAAGGAGTGGTTGTAGAAACCGACTCCAATGTTTGTAATTCCCCTATCATTCCGATTCTTAAACGTACTGATCCAAATGCACCTCCAGTTTATCGATTAGTTATCGATTTACGAGAACTGAATAAATGCATTGTACCACAATACCCCGTGGTCCCCACATTTCGTCCTTACTGACTGCTATTGATTCCGAAGCGACGTTCTTTACTGTAATTGATCTCAAGAACGCCTTCTTTAGTGTTCCTATTGACCCGGAAAGCCAATACCTTTTCGGATTCTGTTTAAATGGCCGAAGCTTCAAATTTGCACGCGCACCTCAAGGATTCACAGAAAGCCCCAGCATCTACAGCCAAGCATTAAAAAGACAACTTGACAGTATTCACATGCCGACTAACACTGCCCTACTTCAATACGTCGATGATCTATTGATCACCGCCCGTAGCGAACCAGAATGTGAACAAGCATCACTGACAGTCTTGCATTTCTTGGCGGACAAGGGACACAAGGTGTCTCCTTCGAAGCTACAATTCTGTGCTCAGCAAGTGGTGTACCTTGGGCACTTGCTGACCAAGTGGGGTAGGCAGCTGACACCTGAACGAATTCAGTTAATTGCACATCTTCCGCAACCCAAGACACAGAAAGAAGTACGAGCCTTCATTGGACTCACTGCTTATTGCAGACAATGGATTCCACAATATGCATTTCTAGCTAAACCACTCATTCAGTTGACAACACAGGAGGCAGCATCTTCGGCTGTTCTCCCATGGACCCAGGAACATACACAAGCTTTTGACGAATTAAACAAAGCCTTATGTCAAGCACCAGTTTTAGCAACACCATGTTACAGCAAACCTTTTACACTTTTTGTGACAGAACGCGATGGCACAGCGTTGTCGGTTCTCACTCAGTTACAAGCAGAAAAACACAGACCGTGTGCTTATTTTTCGAGTACATTGGATCCAGTAGCCCAGGCCTTGCCTGCGTGCTTAAAGTCAGTTGCAGCTACAGCTCTAGCAATTAGACAAAGCGATTCCATTGTATTAGGACATCAATTGACAGTACAAGTTCCACATTCTGTAGAGGTTCTTCTAAACAGAACCCAGACTCAACACTTGACTATAGCACGACTGACAGGTTATGAATTGACATTATTCCAACCACACATAGAGATCAGACGCTGTAACACACTGAATCCTGCTACACTTTTACCATCGAGCACAACAGATCCCACTCCACATGACTGCGTAGAAGTAGTTGACACAGTTACAAAGCCCAGACAAGACTTGACAGATGTTGAATTACCCGATCCAGACCTGACACTCTATGTTGATGGTTCATGTTTAAGAACAAGTACAGGAGAGTTAGTGGCCGCGTATGCAGTGACCACTGAAACTGAAGTCATGGAAACACATCGCATTGACACCCTGTCAGCCCAAGCAGCAGAGCTCATTGCTCTGACCCAAGCCTGTATACGTGCCAAGAATCTGAAAGTGAACATATACACAGACTCACGTTATGCATTCGGAGTCGTACACGACTTCGGTGTCCTCTGGCAAGAAAGAGGTTTCTTAACCTCTCACGGAGCCAAGATACAGCATGGTCCCCTTATTCAAGCCCTATTGGAAGCAATACATTTGCCTACAGCCATAGCCATCATGAAGTGCAAGGCACACACAAAAGTCACAGACAAGATTTCTCAGGGCAACGACTTTGCAGACCGCACAGCGAAATATACAGCACTGACTCATACTCAAACGACGGACATGACAAAGACTGATGCAACATCGCAGACACATTGCATGACAGTCAGGGACCCCACACAAGATGTCATCGACATACAGACTCATGCCACTCCAGATGAAATAAAGACATGGGCTGAACAAGGAGGGGTCCAGACAGACCAAGGATGGATGACGAGGGGAAAGACCACATGGTTTCTCCCTGACTCTATGGTTCAAGTTATCATCAACACAGCACATAGTCCAGCACATTTAGGAGAAAAAGCCATGTTAGACAGTGTACAGAACCTTTGGTTCAATAAGCATTTACGAGCAGCAGCAAAACAGAAAGTGCGTACCTGCATGATCTGTTGTCAGTTCAATCCAGGAAAAGGGATTCCCGTAGAGCAAGGTGGATTCCATCCTCCCGACTATCCTTTTGAAGTCCTCCAGATGGATTATATCCAGATGGACAGATGCCGAGGATTTAAGTATGTCCTCGTAGTCGTATGTGCCCTATCCCGATGGACAGAAGCATATCCCGTCCCAGATTACACTGCCCCGACCACTGCTAGGCAGTTGGTTCGCGAGTTTTTCCCTCAATATGGTTTGCCTCGTGTCATATATTCAGATAACGGTCAGCCGTTCTCATCTGAGCTTATGAAGCAGATCTCTCTTCTATTGGGGTACCAGTGGAAGTTTCACTGTGTCCGGCATCCGGTGGCTGGCTCCACTCAAGTCACGTGAAAAGACATTATGGACTACCGCCAAACTCTGAATCCCAGAACTCCCACGTACCAGTGACTGATACCAAACTCCCCCTGCTAGAGAAAACTCCCCAAGAGGAGTACAGGCAAAAGTTGAGGTCTAGTAAGTCAGACAGTTTAATTGTTTAAGTCCCCCCCTGGGTGAAGCGGTTAGGCAGTTCTGACAATGTTTAAGTTAGACCCAAATAGAGAGAGAGATAGACAGGAGACCAAGAAGCAAAAATATCGTAAAAGTCTCCGGAGCAGATGTATCTGCACATTACTTATCATGTTTTTTCTGAGTCTTACAATTATTGTTTTGAGTTGGATGCTTTATATGTATTTTCCTCCTGCACCTTCTTTTTCTAATAACACTGCAGAGCACACGTTTAGTACTCTACCCCCACACGAATTGTCGTATCGACTTGCGCTGCGCAACAATACATTCATTCGTATGTTACACCATTCTCATCAGACCAGCAATGCTACTAATTGTTGGATATGTGGCCGACTCCCCCCTTATCAGAACTACAAGGGAGCTCTGCCTCTCTTTCCTTACCCGTTTACACATAATGGTTCCTGTGGTGCCTGGTTTAGTTTAATATCTTCTATAGACACTGACTCTAAGGTTTCCCAAGGCAATTGGATATGGGGAAATCTGAACACAGTCATGAACAAAGCATGTTTCCCGAACGAAGAAGGTCTTCCACAAATGACAGGGACAGATCTAGAAAACGAAGTGTATGGATTAGGCAATTTCACACTTAACCTCATGATTCTAAATGTTCAGTCAGAAACCAGTCCAGACTTGCCATCCATATCAGTTCTACCAGCAAAAGGTGTATTATGTGTCAGAAAGAATGGTTCAGTACATCTAGGTCACAGTGACTGTACTACTGTGGTCGAATTCAGTGATCAAGGCAAGTCTACATTCAAAGCTTCCCGACATTCCTATTTTATATGTGGTCAGACAGCTTATGTCCGTTTACCTCCAGACTGGGATGGTACCTGTTTCATTGCATTCTTATTGCCACCAGTATTCTTAGCCCCATCTGATTATCACAGGAATTCCCGCCTTAATATTGTTAGACACAAAAGAGACCTCCCAATAGTTGATCAGACTGAAACTACATGGGAACAATATACAGATTTCAATAAAGGATTCTTTCCCTATCTAGGTACTGTCTCCAATAGTAAACTGATACGCAAATTAACCAGAATACTCGAAACAGTAGTGAATGAGACTACCTCAGCTTTGGGCAACTTAACAGAGGAGCAGTCTGCTATGAGACTTGTTGTTCTTCAGAACCGCCTTGTCCTTGACGTCATCCTGGCCGATAGGGGCGGGGCTTGTAGAGTCATCGGATCCAGTTGCTGCGTATTTATTCCAAATAATGCGCCATCAGTCTATAAAGCTATTACCAGACTTCACGAGATTGCTCATCTGATACACCAGAATCCAGGCTCCTGGACTTGGTCCGGTTGGCTCTGGAGTGTAGTATCGGCCTGGGGATGGAAGCTACTGTCATTCCTAGGAATCATATTGGCCATAGTATTCAGTTGTTGTCTATGTTTACAATGTGGGCCAGCGATTTGCGGCTTGTGCGCCACAGCTTGTATTCCCCATTCAAGTGCACGTTCCCATTCTCGAAAACAGAAAGAAGAACAAATGATGTTATATGAACAAATAGATGGTCTCATGAAAATCGATATATCATGAAGGGTCCGTAGGGGACAAGGAGGGAATGAGGTAATTGGAATTTTTATGGTCAATTGTGTTCCCTAACGTAGACCCCAACGGCTCCATGTACGAGTTTCAAGAACATGTAATTTCCCTCTACAACCGAATTTGAAGACGCAAATACATTTGCGTCCAACGTTAACATGTCCTCTATCAGATCCACCATGAATGGATCGATAATTCCGTTCCTAAGTATGCCGTGCCACCGTCTTTATGTGGTGCACTTTTCACGTTTTCCTGGCTCTGCCGAGCTAGGCCCTGATTTCTGTCTTCAAGCCATTTCTGCCTCTGTCTCTGAAAGCTGCAGCCTGGAGATGCACCCCTGACCTCTGCCTTACTTCCTGCCAAGCGAGCGGTGCCCGGCTCGGCCTGGTCCGCCTGCCAAAAACAGTATTTTGCCTTCAAGTTATCAGCGTAGCCAGCTCAGCTCCTCGAAAACACATTCCTGTCTAGTGAAATACGAAAACATATCCCCGACTGCAGAGCAAGGGCCAAGCCTTCCTGTCCTCCCTCATGCATTGCTCCCGTTACCATGGTAGGCCCCCGTCTTCGAGCATTTGCACCTAGACACGCATACATACAGTATAGAATAGCCTCTGCCCGAAAGACCTTTTACTCTAGATTAAACATCCTCCAAACACCAGATATCAGATATGTTTAGGGACAGGTCGATCTGACATGCCAGACTTCTGTCTCTTCTACTCGTGTCAAAAGTCAGACTCTTAGCTTCCTCCGGATGCACGTCAATCACACGTCATATTAGCTGCGCGCGCATCCAGGCCTTAGGTTTCAGCTGACTCTGCAAGATTTCTTTAAGCATCCACCCACTAATGACACTTTTCTGTGACATTTCTAGTCCACGCCTCTGTGCACACCCATATTCACGCCTTTTTGCTACGCACATGTGTTCTTATCATATACATTTCACTTGTCACGCCTACTGTATTCAATGCTATTGTGTCATTTTACTATATATGTCATGTACTGTGAATAAATCGTTGACATCTTTCCCTGCCATCATTGCATACCCGAACCCTTGTATTGATGGACTAGATCTCCATTGACTCGAGTCATTTAGTCATTTATGATTAAAGCCCTTATGACTCAGACATCACGGACTCTGCCTCTCATTTTGATTGAGCTATTTTTCTGTAAATTATATGGCAAAAAGAGTAGACCCTTTTGTTGGGTGAGTGGAGCGTTGGGGGTGCAGCTGAGGGGGGTGGGAGAGGCTCGTTCGCGCCACCTCTCCCTCCCAGCGCACCCCACGCCGACACCTGGCGTTGATATCCGTGATGTCCGGACCAGGCGATAAGAGGGGGGGGGTCAGAGGCAGAGGCAAGACATCCCCCCGTGGCCTGCAAGGCGGCAGAAGAAGGGAATTGGGAGACCAGTACATTTCGAGCCATCCACCCCGCCGCTGATGGCGGTTAGCCGGGCCCCGCCCTGCACGTGTCGAGGCCTCATCTTCCGGGTGGGCGTAACCGTGGCCCTGTTGCACTTCGGGAGTTTCCGGAATGGGGGTAGGTATCTGCTGATTTGTATCTATTTCATGTTACCGTTATTGGGCGTGGCGGGCGGTGGGACAGACATGCTTGGAGCAGTGGGGGGGTGGCGGAGCCTAGCTACCTCGTGGCTGCCGTAACGTCAAGCTTGGCTTTTTTCACCACTTCCATGTTTCTTATTTCTAGCGAAGTCAAAAACTCATCAGTGGCCTACTGATTTTGTTCGATTTCTTTCCCTTCCTTTTCAAGTGTGTTTCATGCTAAAGTTTCTGTTTAACAGGATACAGTGATTACTTCGTATTTTACATATGTCTTCTTTATTAGGGGTACTCTCCGGTTGAGCCAGATGATGTACCTCTAATAAATGGTCCGGGTGGAACTAGTTTCTCAATCAGTGGGGAGTAGATGGGCATGACAGATTACAACGGGGGAGAAAGGTCCGCATTACCCACCCTTCACTACTTGCAAAGACTAGACAGAATATTTCTATTCCACGTTATTTGCAAACAGAGAATACCTCGAGAGAACTATTCCTTGAACAATAAATGTCCAGCCAATCAATCAATCAGTGGGGAGAAAAACAGGCATGACGGATTACAACGGGGGACAAAAGTCCGCATTACCTATCCTTCACTATCTGCAAAGGGAGACAGAATATTCCTATTCTTCGCTGTTTGTAGACAGGGTCCGATTATTGCTCTCTGAGATATTACCTGTGACAGGGAATATCTCAAAGAGCAATAATCGATAAAAAATTAGTAGGTTTATAACACTTTAATAACTTATAAATATATACATCGCAACAAAAACAGTAAACACCTTAAAACATTTTTTATTAAAACAGAAGCAAAAATGACAACTAACAGTAGTGATATCCTGGGCGGGTGATGGAACTGGGATTGTTAATGGAAAAAGATCTACAGAGAAAGGTATTGGTGAATTATACTTCTCCGGAAATTTAAAACTCACAACTGTTTTATTTGTGTAATTGTTTCAGGTCAAACGGATTGTGGGACAATGTTCAGAATGGAAGAGTCACCAAAAGGCAAAAAGTTCAGCTTGACCCCGGGAGCCGGCCGCCTATGTCGGGTGCGATCTCAGGCCACACCAGGGCAACAAGACTTGGGGAGGGGGTCGGAGCCAAGCGTCTTCTCCGAGTCCGCGCCATCACACCGCCCCTCGGGGGCCTCCGTCAAGCGGTTTAGGGAGGTACCGTACCACATTGTTTTCAAATGCAGTCAGGTCCACAAACGGCCCCCACTTACTTTGAGAATAGTGAAGCTGCAGCAGGTGCAAATAAGCTTTAGACAGTGTTACAAGCGCTGCTCAGAACTCTGAACTATGGCACCCAACATCCAGGACTTATGCCATTTGTGCAAGGCAGTGACATCGAAGCAACTCAGGGACCAAAACCATGAACGTACACTCATGTATGAAAATCTTACTATTGATGCTTGACTGAGGCCAAGAAGATCAGAGTGCATGAGTCTCATGCTCGATCGATTGAGCTAGCCGGATCGGGCAACTAAAAGTATAAAATAGTTATGTAAATAGTTATTTAATAAAATGTTTTACCCTGTTACTTTGCTGGTGTGTTGTATATATTTATAATATTTGCATAGGGTTTGTCGTTATTTTGGGTGGGGTGGGTGGCGGAGCCGAGCTGTCTTGCAGCCATCATCGTGTGTGGAGCTCAGTTCATCTCACTTGTTTCGTATTTCTCATGAGGGGTTGTTCTTAATGTTTCTATTTTAGCAAGGTCAAAAAGAGATCCCATTAGTGGCCTACTGATTTTGCTCGATTCCTTTTGTTTTTTTAAACGATTTTTCACTATCTGCAAAGACTAAACAGAGTATTGCGACTCTGTGCTTGTTTGTAAATAGAGAATGAACCAAAGAGAACCAATTCTAAAACAGTAAATACTTGGATAACAATCAATCAAATGGAGAGAGAAGCAGGCACGACGGATTACAACGGGGGCAAAGGCCTGCGTTAACTACCCTTCACTATCTGCAAAGAGAGAGTACTCCTAAGAGAAAAGCGGAGGGGAGAGGGGGGGCAGCGTTTAAAGCACATCAGCGTGCATGAACACGAAAATGTTTTTACCTATCACGTACTTGACATTTGACAGCTTTTGATATTTGCTATTAAAAAACCATTGAAATTCACTGAAAAAACCATAGGTTATAGACCATATATAGTTAGGAATTAGCATTTACAAAACCTAGAAAATTCACTGAAAAAACATAGGTTATAGACCATATATAGTTAGGAATTAGCATTTACAAAACCTTAATTTAGTCGCACAAAACCATAGAAATTCGAATATATAGTTAGTTGCAATAACTATATATCGCGCACCCGCATCCACTGCTGATGATGTCACATATTACATCATTCATGACATGGTCAGTGACATCACTGATGACATCTCACATGACATCACTGATGACATCACTGATGACATCTCAAATGACATCACTGATGACATCTCAAATGACATCACTGATGACATCTTAAATGACATCACTGATGACATCACTGATGACATCATTCATGTGATAATACTATGAAGCTCTTCAGACTCTAATATAACCTTAGATCCACTCAGTGTAAACAGGCACTCGCAGACTGTCACTCATCCATGGAGTTACTCACACACCTAGTCAGTCATGCAAAGTATCAATCACACCTCCATTTCCTCAACTATACAGTTATACACACCTTACTAATTCAAACATATTCTAACACATATTTACTCTCTTATACAATCTCTCATACAAGTTCACAATGATTCATAAAGCCACTCTCACATTCACTGGCTCTTATGCACAGTTATTTATATATGTCAACTCTCACATGGACTGTGTTTTACATATGTACTTACTTTGACATGTAGCACTGAGATATCCATTCACTCACCAATACACTCATGCACACAGTCAACCGCCCATGCAGCTGTTTCCACATGCACGTTTGAACCCATACATCTAGTGAATCAACTGCTCACACATCTTTGCACAGAGTCATACACCTCCCAGCCACTCATACACATACTCAGTCTCCCATACAAATACTTGGGCAACCAATGAATATCCCATATAGTTACTCATATAGCTACTGATTAACACATTCAGCAGTTTACAGAACAACAGACATAATGATGCACAAATTAAGACAGTTTAGTCACTAACCCATGCACTCAGTGAGACACATTTAATCACTCTCTCATACAGTCAGTCATGCACCTACTAAATTCTTCATCCAGACACTTATACATCCACTCATTCTTCAATATGTAAAACATATTTAAACACACAGTCACTGGATGATGTCATCAGTGATGTCATCAGTGATGTCACTGACCATGTCATGAATGATGTAATATGTGACATCATCAGCAGTGGATTGCGGGTGCGCGATATATAGTTATTGCAACTAACTATATATTCGAATTTCTATGGTTTTGTGCGAGTAAATTAAGGTTTTGTAAATGCTAATTCCTAACTATGGGGCTCATTAGGATGGCGGACGGAAGTGCCTCCGCAGACCCAGAACATGCGGAACATGCCTATTTTCCGTGCGCCCGTCGCGGACACTCCGTCCGCCAAATCAGGATACGAAATACGGGACAAAATCCGTCCGCGGCGGTAGAACACGGTCCGCCGCACCACCACACCCAACCACGCGGCGGACGTAACCTATCCAGAGACTCCGCCGTACGGACTGACGTCTAGGACCGTCCTCCAAATCAAGATGGTGGAAAATACACATAAAAGCGCTGCGGAAAAACAACCTGCCTGAACACTGCGGATGCCCCACAGCGACCATACCCACCACGAGCCTCTCGCCGACATGGACCCTGCACTACACGCTTACCCGATACTCTTCGCGATCCACTACGTCCTAGTCTTGGCCCACCATCGAGGACGACGCAGGTAGGTTACAAGCCATTTGCTGTCTGGAGAGGAGTACCTGCAAGGGCCGTGACGTAGGGAGGGGGGAGTGACATGTCCCGTAATCGACATATTCTTGTGTACGGCAATGCCTCCAAGGGTCGTGACCCAGGTAGGGGGAGTGACATGTATCTGAACCCACCGCCCTCAAGTAAATACAAATCCACACCAGCATCACACACGCAAGAATGACTCCGACAACCCACGACACATGATTGACAATTTTATTTACGCATAATCGGAGTAACATCACAGTCTAGGATCGAGCATGGGCAGTGTGGACACCAGAGCAGCTACATCAGAGGCAGCACATCAGTATGAGAATAGCAACAGGGCAGTGTGGACACCAGAGCAGGTACATCAGAGGCAGTACATCAGTATGAGAATAGCAACAGGGCAGTGTGAACACCAGAGCAGCTACATCAGAGGCAGTACATCAGTATGAGAATAGCAACAGGGCAGTGTGAACACCAGAGCAGCTACATCAGAGGCAGTACATCAGTATGAGAATAGCAACAGGGCAGTGTGGACACCAGAGCAGGTACATCAGATGCAGTACATCAGTATTGGAATAGCAACAGGGCAGTGTGGACACCAGAGCAGGTACATCAGATGCAGGGCATCAGTATGAGAATAGCAACAGGGCAGTGTGGACACCAGAGCAGCTACATCAGAGGCAGTACATCAGTATGAGAATAGCTACAGGGCAGTGTGGACACCAGAGCAGGTGCATCAGATGCAGTACATCAGTATGAGAATAGCAACAGGGCAGTGTGGACACCAGAGCAGCTACATCAGAGGCAGTACATGAGAGGGGCTACGTGCACCAACAGTCCATGGCAAGGCACAGGTCCATCAGAAGCAGCACATGAGAGGGGCAAAGTGCACCAACAGTCCATTGCACTGAAAAGGTCCATCAGAGGCAGCACATGAGAGGGCACAATGCAGTATCAGAATAGCAACAGGGCAGTGTGGACACCACAGCAGGTACATCAGAGGCAGCACATGAGAGGGGCTAGGTGCACAAACAGTGCATGGCAAGGCACAGGTCCATCAGAGGCAGTACATCTGAGGGCACACAACAGCAACTTACATCACATTATCAGGTGGATTGCGTGAAGTACCCGCATCGGACAGACTGCCAGCACCAGAAACCGGAGTGTGACACACAGCCACAGAGGTAGTGACTGACACGTGAGCCACAGACCCAGATACACTGCCAGCACCTGATACATGAGTGTGAGACACAGCCACAGCCCGAGTGACTGACACATGGCCCATACACCCAGATACACTGCCAGCACCTGATACAGGAGTGTGAGACACAGCCACAGCCCGAGTGACTGACACATGGCCCATACACCCAGATACACTGCCAGCACCTGATACAGGAGTGTGAGACACAGCCACAGCCCGAGTGACTGACACATGGCCCATAGACCCAGATACACTGCCAGCACCTGATACAGGAGTGTGAGACACAGCCACAGCCCGAGTGACTGACACATGGCCCATAGACCCAGATACACTGCCAGCACCTGATACAGGAGTGTGAGACACAGCCACAGCCCGAGTGACTGACACATGGCCCATAGACCCAGATACACTGCCAGCACCTGATACAGGATAGGTCTCGACTGATACACTGCGACTAACAAACACATGCGAGTCAACTGCACCAGCGCCACTGGGACCACTGAAATGATGAGCCACAGGGCTGTATGGTCCAGGAGGCAGGGTGGCTCTGGGAGTGGGGGATAGTTGCAATTGTCCGACATCGGATTGTGCATGTGTCAATTCTGTGTGTCTAAGTTTCTTTTGGACATGTGCCTGCACACTGGACAGGACAGGACTGACAAGTGGGCCGGACTGAGAAGAAATTTCACCCACCATGGGAGGTGCATCTGCTGGGGGGGGGAATGCTCTCTGGGGACGTGCTGGAGCCTGCTTGTCATTTGCTGTGTGGCTGCCTTGTGGCCTCTGCAACATGTGTCATGGGGGATGCTACTACAGGGTCCACCTGCATCCGTCCATGATGGGCCCTGATGGGAGTGGAGGTAAGTGGTGACTCCACTGCGGAGACATCTGTATTCCGTTTCCCAGAAAACAGCTGCCTCAGTGCAACAATGGGTGATGTATGCCTGTCCCTGACAGCGCCACTGTTCATGGGAGATGCCTTGGGCCTTGGATGTTCCATTTCCGTAGGAGTACTGTTGTCTGCGGACTTTCCCTGTTCCCTGGATGGTGCCCTGTGCCAGGCAGCAGACTTGTCGTCTGTGGTGTACATATCCCCAGGACACACCTTCTCCCCATGTGTGTCCCTGCCCCTGGGAGTGTCTGTGCTCTTCTTAGGTGCGTTTGTCTTGTGACTGTCCTTGTCCCTGCCCTTGGGAGTGGCTCCTTCCTTCCTGGTTTCTCTGCCCTTGGGAGTGGCTCCTTCCTTCCTGGTTTCCCTGCCCTTGGGAGTGGCTTCTTCCTTCCTAGTGTCCCTGCCCTTGGGAGTGGCTCCTTCCTTCCTAGTTTCCCTGCCCTTGGGAGTGGCTCCTTCCTGCCTAGTCTCCTTGCCCTTGTGAGTGGCTCCTTCCTGCCTAGTCTCCCTGCCCTTGGGAGTGGCTCCTTCCTTCCTAGTTTCTCTGCCCTTGGGAGTGGCTCCTTCCTTCCTGGTTTCCCTGCCCTTGGTAGTGGCTCCTTCCTTCCTAGTGTCCCTGCCCTTGGGAGTGGCTCCTTCCTTCCTAGTCTCCCTGGCACTGGGAGTATGCGAGCCCTCAAGAGATTTATTCGTCTTCTCAATGTCCACGTACAAGGTAGTGTCAATGGAAGTGGGAGTGAGGCTTGGCTTGGTAGTACCTTGTGTGTGGGATGGCTGTGCAGCATGTGTAGCCATTACACCCAACCCCTCTTTTGCTTCACGTGTGTGTACTCCACTATATCTGACGTTGTCCTTGTGAACAGATTTACCTGACCTAGGGGATGGGGTCTGAGGCCTCCGTGCCTTGACGTGCTGGCTGACGCTGCTTCTAGTGCAATAACCTGTATTAGAGTCCTGGTCAGAATATTCACTCCCCCCTGAGACATCCAGTGTTGTAGATTGTGGAACAGAAGTACCACCCAGTCCATGCGACTGTACAATGGCAGACGACACACTGTTAGCCAATGACTGCAGTGTCCTGTGTACACCAGCCAGATCACCATGCATACCTTCCATGAATGCCACCACCTGCCCCAACTTCCTATCGTGGTCTTGGAAAGCATTTATCATATTGGTCTGCCCCACACACAGCTGTCGCAGCAGATCAACAGCCTCTGCACAAAGTGCATTTTGGCTCACCGAGGCTGGGGCAGCGGTGCCGACACCGAACGCCACTCTGCTCCCCCTACTCCTGCGTGCACGAACAGTACATGGTGCAGTTGGCGGCAGGGTGGGCCCTGTGTGCTGTGTCCCGACCGAAGGTGTTGATTGCCCACTCCCAGTCTGTGACAACAGTGCTGACTCACCAACACTGTCGGAAGATGATGACGATGTTGTCTCCACATGCGAGTCCTCCGGGACGGTCCTGTCCCCCTCTCCGGCGCTGGCCCCTTCGGTGTCAGTCTGCGTGTGCGCGACGTCTGATCCGGATGCATTGCCTTCTATCATCTCCGCCGTCTGTGGCTGAGTGCCCTCTGCCAAAGCTGCAATGCACAGGAAATTGGTGTAAGTCATGGGCACACTCACGTACAGTAGGACAAGGAATCCCTAAAGCCACTGATGACAATGTCCATCGATCCCCCAACCTGCACACGGCCCACCCCAACCAGTCATCCTCACAGGAATTAAGTGGCGTTGGCTGTAATACATGTACAGCATGCACACTGGGCATGAGGAACTACATCTGCACCCAAGTGTTGCCAAGGGGTGAAGGAGCACTACAGCATGTGCATGAAAACTGACCTGCTTAGCGGGTGGCGTCTCAACATGCCGCATCGGGAAGTGAAATTTTACTGCGCCAATGTCACCAACATGCCATTGGAACGAGCCTCACGATCGACGGAAGTCCCTAATGTGTGTGGGCAACAATACATGCATTGCACTCACAAGCAACATACACTGACAGTATGCTTACCGCCACGTTGCTGTTCATCCACACGCAACCGCTCGGACAGGTCAGGATGCGTCACAGCTATGATACGGTGCATGAGAGGGGTCATTGAGCGTCGGGCCAGATGTGCCGTCCTTGGAATCATCCCTAGTGTCACTTCCGCTACATTCTTGCTCAGTCTGGAAATGTCGTCCCAGCGTTTGTGGCAGTGTGTATGTCGTCTATTGGACACCCCCACTGCTCGTACATCACGTGCAATGCTCCTCCACACGTCCTTGCGAAGGTGCAGCTTGACCTACCATGATGGGAGACAAAAGGGTGGAAGTCAGTGGACAGTTGGCCAGTCACACAGATAGGGGCATCACATTTCTCTCTGCAGCTATGCACATTTCGAATCTTTTGTTGGTCACACATCACACCGCCAAGTTTCCAGAGCCCAGGTGTCATATGACACCTCATGCAGAACAACTTATCCCCCACTGCACTTACCACCTGTCCGGGTGCACCGTACAGGGGTCCGTAGTTGCGGAGCACACCGTCCACGAGGACATCAAGCTCCGCGGCGGTGAAGGGACGAGACCGGATCTCTTTGACTCTCGACATGCCAAGGCCACGGAGTATGGCACTAGAGCGGCAGTCGGTGGTCAGCTCCGCAGCAGCAGGTGGAGGTGATGGTCACAGGCAGCAGTCGGTGGTCAGCTCCGCAGCAGCAGGTGGAGGTGATGGTCACAGGCAGCAGTCGGTGGTGAGCTCCGCAGCAGCAGGTGGAGGTGATGGTCACAGGCAGCAGTCGGTGGTCAGCTCCGCAGCAGCAGGTGGAGGTGATGGTCACAGGCAGCAGTCGGTGGTCAGCTCCGCAGCAGCAGGTGGAGGTGATGGTCACAGGCAGCAGTCGGTGGTCAGCTCCGCAGCAGCAGGTGGAGGTGATGGTCACAGGCAGCAGTCGGTGGTCAGCTCCGCAGCAGCAGGTGGAGGCGATGGTCACAGGCAGCAGTCGGTGGTCATCGTAGAAGGTATGCTTTTG
The DNA here is from genome assembly GCF_964263255.1 of Lissotriton vulgaris. NCBI lineage: Eukaryota > Metazoa > Chordata > Amphibia > Caudata > Salamandridae > Lissotriton > Lissotriton vulgaris. The sequence continues at coordinate 27,103 of NW_028251872.1, read as the reverse complement.
CACATCGCACATATATAGGGCCCTGTGGCCATGTCAGTGGCATACGGCGCCAGCCATTTGTCAGCCGTGGAAGCGTGTTTGGAATTGGGCCAATGATTGGCCCTGGTGTTGCGGTAAATAGCATACAGTACTTACTATTGGGCAACCGTGGCCCATGTCCACACCTCCCATTGGCTGCACGTGCACAGACCGTCACGCTCACACACCGGCAAGTGCATGTGCTAGACACCGGGACAGATGCATCATTTGCAACAAAGTTCTAACAGTGGCGCCACCATGGCGGGGCACGTATTCGGCGGGGGAGGTGCAGGCCAAAACATCCATAAGCTGATGTCAATGCACATGGCAGTTCATGACCCCCCTTACAGTGACATTGCATCAGCCAGCCTACACCGGCCGGACCAGCCCTGGCCCTGACCGCCGTGCCGGCCATGCCAACTACCGCCGTTTCAGGCCCCCTTCACTACCGCCGTGCCAGGCCCTGGCCATGACCGCCATGCCGGGTATGCCAACTACCGCCGTTTCAGGCCCCCTCCACTACCGCCGTGAGGACCGCCGTGCCGGCCATGCCAACTACCGCCGTTTCAGGCCCCCTCCACTACCGCCGTGAGGACCGCCGTGCCGGCCATGCCAACTACCGCCGTTTCAGGCCCCCTCCACAACCGCTGTGCCCTGGCGGGCCTGGCACGGCGGTCATGGGCTGGGCCTGGCACGGCGGTAGTGGAGTGGGCCTGAAACGGCGGTAGTTGGCATGGCCGGCACGGCGGTCCTCACGGCGGTAGTGGAGGGGGCCTGAAACGGCGGTAGTTGGCATGGCCGGCACGGCGGTCCTCACGGCGGTAGTGGAGGGGGCCTGAAACGGCGGTAGTTGGCATGGCCGGCACGGCGGTCCTCACAGCGGTAGTGGAGGGGCCCTGAAACGGCGGTAGTTGGCATGGCCGGCACGGCGGTCCTCACGGCGGTAGTGGAGGGGGCCTGAAACGGCGGTAGTTGGCATGGCCGCCACGGCGGTCATGGCCAGGGCCTGGCATGGCGGTAGTGGAGGGGGCCTGAAACGGCAGTAGTTGGCATGGCCGGCACGGCGGTCATGGCCAGGGCCTGGCACGGCGGTAGTGGAGGGGGCCTGAAACGGCGGTAGTTGGCATGGCCGGCACGGCGGTCATGGCCAGGGCCTGGCACGGCGGTAGTGGAGGGGGCCTGAAACGGCGGTAGTTGGCATGGCCGGCACGGCGGTCAGGGCCAGGGCTGGTCCGGCCGTGTAGGCTGGCTGATGCAATGTCACTGTAAGGGGGGTCATGAACTGCCATGTGCATTGACATCAGCTTATGGATGTTTTGGCCTGCACCTCCCCCGCCAAATACGTGCCCCGCCATGGTGGCGCCACTGTTAGAACTTTGTTGCAAATGATGCATCCGTCCCGGTGTCTAGCACATGCACTTGCCGGTGTGTGAGCGTGATGGTCTGTGCACATGCAGACAATGGGAATGTTGAACGCGGGCCGCGTATGGCCAGACGTAAACAGTGGAAGCAGTGCTCCGCCATGGCGGGGTCAATGATTGCATGTCAGCTGAGGATGCACCTTGTTTCATTGTCTGCAGCTGCATGATGACGGTTGTGTGCTTGATTGCGTGACTCCACACTTCATGCTCTATCCCATGTGTGTCCATACCATGCCCATCGGTGTGCCACAAATGTCCATCACATGTGCATGTCGACATCGGTTATTTCCATACACAAGTTTATTGTACCTCACATCTACACAGTAGATCCCGGATGTAATGCCACATTGTGATTCAGTTGTCTGTGACTGGTATATGTGTGATATTGACTATGGTGGGGGTTCACTTGTGTTCAGTGCATGCGTGTTGCCTATTGGGTCACCATGCATGTGATGTCCGTTTGGTCACCATTATTGGTGTTGCCATTGGTGCATCAAAAAATGGTGTGTGTATATTTTCGTTTGTGTGCATGCACTTGCATGTGTGTATGTCATGTTGCGCATACACATGTGGGTCATGTCACATGTCTTGTTGGCAGTAATGTTGAGGTGAGACAAACTGCATTGCACATGTTGCAACACATCATGTAGCTAGTGGGTGCACATTGTTGCTACGTCAATCCATGTTGTTGTGACAATCAGAGATGTCACACATATGCTAACTGAACACTGCCTATTACATGTTGGATAGAGTGCGATGACATGTGAGTGAGTTGCACAGACATGCGTTGTATGTGAATTTACTTCCATTCCATTTACTCCCACACAGGAGGGCTCAAAATGTCCATCGCCCATACACTGTGCTGGAGGATATGGTGGACGAGGAGGTGATCAGGAAATTCAGGCTTGATCGACGTCGATTGCTGGAGCTTGTGAACCAATTGTCTCCTCACCTGCAGCCGCGAAGAACCTATCCAGGCTCCATTTCACCCTCCCAGAAGGTGATGGCGGCACTCCATTTTTTTGCAACAGGCACATTTCAGTACACTGTTGGACATGCCGGGGGAATGTCACAGGCCATGTTCAGCACGGTACTTCGGGATGTCCTGACAGCCATGATGCTGTACAAGAATGACTACATACATTTTCCACAGGCGGCAGAGTTGGCAGCGGTCAAAGCAGGCTTCTATGCACTGGGTCGCATACAACACGTTGTGGGTTCCATTGATGGCACGCATATTGCGATAATTCCACCACGGGCACGTGAGCAGGTGTTTAGGAATCGGAAGCACTTCCATTCCCTAAACGTGCAGGTGGTGTGCCAGGCCGACAACATAATCTCACATGTGTGTGCAAGATTTCCTGGCTCTGCACATGACGCCCACATCATGCGGAGCAGCATTGTCCCCCAACTGATGGCAAATCTGTGTCCGGCACAAGCGTGGCTTGTTGGTGAGTATGCTGTGGTGACAGGAGTGATATCTGTGTGGCTTGGTGTGCCCACATGTTAAGGTACTGATGTTTCTCTCTCTCTCTAATTTCATCAAACACAGGTGACTCGGCTTACCCAAACAGGCCTTGGCTTCTGAGTCCAATACGCAATCCCACTACAGCGGGAGAAATGCGATACAATGATGCCCATGGAAGGACACGTTGAGTGGTGGAACGAACATTTGGCCTGCTTAAGTCTAGGTTTCGGTGCCTGGATAAGACTGGAGGGGCCCTGCCTTACTCACCAGGCAAAGTATGCAAGATTGTGATTGCCTGCTGCATGCTCCACAACCTGGCTGTGCGCAATAACATTGAACTGCTCTTGGACCCAGATGAACAGCAATTTCCTCGCCCTCCCGACCCACCCATGTCGACTGATGAGGATAGTGGTGAGGAGGAAGGTGTGGACCAGAGGCGCCAACTCATTGAACGCTACTTCCCTTGATTGTGAGTGTTCCCCTCTTGTGCTGCTTGTGTATGCCCTGTGTATGTTTGCTGCTCTTGTGTCATTGTGTTGGGCATCATCTATGTGTTTTGTTATGTGATGTATGCATGTGTGTGTGTCTCTTCATTTATGAGTACATGCACTTCTCCATGATGTGTGTAGTCTCATCCATTCCTGTAGTGATGTGTGTGGTTTGTTGAAAGTTGCACTGCAGTGCGTTGGGATGAGTGTGATGGTGTTTACTAACGTGTGTTTGCGTTTTCTATGTTTCCCTAGGTAACTCCCTTGCGGCATGATTCTGTACCAGTTGGATCCCTGAACCTGGTAACGTCTGTTTCTGATGCAATCATGTGAATAAACATAGAGGCAACACATCATTGAGTGAGTAAGTGTTATTTATTTACAGATTGTGCACATGTGTAGGTGCATATTTACAAATGAGTGAAGGGGTGGGGGAGTTAGAGTCAAAGGTTATGGCAGATGAGATGTCCGTGCAGACACCACATAGGGTGGTGTCTGCCTAGTGCAGCAGGCCTGTGCCAGGTGGGACCGGATAGTTGGCAGGGTGAATGGCAGGCTCAGGTACTCAAAAGAGTCATTGTCGGCTCCTCTTGGAGCGTGTGACAGGAGCTTCAACACTGCTCTCGCCCACTTCCAGCCTCGGACGGCCCCTCCGTCTTTGTGTCGGGACGGAGTCAGCTGGGGGCGCTGGCTGATCAGGTGCCACATCCGCCGCCAGGGGCGCAGGTGGCGGTGGCGGTGTTGTTGGCGGTGGCGTTGTTTGAGGGGGTGTGGTGAGGGTGGTGTTGGCGGATATCCTCGTGCTAAAAATGTCCACGAGTTGGCCAAGCACCCTCTCGATGGCCCCCACTATCGCTGTGTTGTCAACAAAGTCCTGGTGGGCCCGGTCTGCCTGTGCCTGGCCACGTAGATAGTTTTCCTCCACCCTGGCTAGTGCTTCTAGACACTGTTGCATGGCATTGGGTGTACTTTCATCATGCCTTGTTTGTGCAGTTCTCCTGCCTGCAGGATCTGGCCTTGCATTTGTGGTTTGCCTCACACTCTCCCTGCGTGGCTGGGATGGCGCTGGCCCAGCGTTAGGCGGTGGGTTGGGCAGGGTGGCAGGGGCAGAAGTGGTGGTAGTAGTGGTGGTGGAGGTGGTGCTGGAGGTAGCTGTGCAGGTCACTGTAGCCGGTCTTGTGGTAATGCCAGAGGCCGTAGTAGTTGTTGTAGCAGGTGTGACCTGGGAGCCAGATGTCCCTGGCTGGCTGCTTGAGCCGGCACCATCCTCAGCCCCGGAGGTGGCTGGCCAATCGTCCCCTGAAACTTCTGAGTGTGGGGAGGCTGCAGGCCTGGTGTTTATTGCAGCTGTCAGATTAGGATCCCCTGCAAAACAAAAATGTGATGATGAGTCATGTGGCCATTACGTGTACATTTATTTATATTTGACATTCAGTCGGCACTGGCACACACCCCACCCACCACCACCACCACCCTCTCTATGTACATGGGGGCCTGTTGGAAGTTGTAGTTCCGTCCCCTCACACACCCCACCCACCACCACCACCCTCTCTATGTACATGGGGGCCTGTTGGAAGTTGTACTTCCGTCCCCTCACACACCCCACCCACCACCACCACCCTCTCTATGTACATGGGGGCCTGTTGGGAGTTGTACTTCCGTCCCCTCACACACCCCACCCACCACCACCACCCTCTCTATGTACATGGGGGCCTGTTGGGAGTTGTAGTTCCGTCCCCTCACACACCCCACCCACCACCACCACCCTCTCTATGTACATGGGGGCCTAATGGGAGTTGTACTTCCGTCCCCTCACACACCCCACCCACCACCACCACCCTCTCTATGTACATGGGGGCCTGTTGGGAGTTGTAGTTCCGTCCCCTCACACACCCCACCCACCACCACCACCCTCTCTTAGGACATGGGGGCCTGTTGGGAGTTGTAGTTCCGTCCCCTCATACACCCCACCCACCACCACCACCCTCTCTATGGACATGGGGGCCTGTAGGAGTGGGTTAGACGTTGGTGAGTATGTGGACTGCATGCATGGCTTGGGGTCTGGGAGATGTGTCTTCAGAGTTGTGTGAGGCACACCGTGTTGTTGTGTTTGTGGTGCTTGGTTGGTACTTACCAGCCTCTTCTCCCTCATCAAGTCCATCAAGGGTCTCAGGGTGCAGGATGGTCAGCACCTTCTCCTCCCACTCGGTGTACGGTAGGGGCTCAGGGGGGGTTCCACCGCCTGTGTGGTTGGCCCGGAGGAAGTTCTTGGCTCTGATGGATTTCACCCGGGTCTTTAGGTCGTGCCACCGCCTCTGTATTTCCTGCTTCGTCCTAGGGACGGTCCCGGAGGCATTGACCCTGGTGACGATCCGGTCCCACAGGCTGTTCTTCCTAGCTATGCTGGTCTGCTGCACTAGGGATCCAAATATGTGTGGCTCGACACGAATAATCTCATCGACCATAACCCTTAGCTCGGTGTCGGTGAATTTCGGATTTTTCTTGGGTCCCATGGTGCTCGGGGTGTGTGTTTGTGTGAATGAGGAGGTGCTGGTGTGTGGTGTTTGGGGATGGTGTGGTGGGTCTTTGTGTACAGGGTGTGTTTGGGTGTGGGTTATGTGTATGATATCTGTTTTATGCTGTTGGCTAAGTGGTGTCTCCTGCTAGCAGCTATGCTGTGATGCAGAGGATTTCTGGAGTGGGTGGGAGTTAATTTATAGTCTGTGTGTTGGCCCTGTGTGAATGTTGATTGGCAGTCAGGTGATAGGTGGGTGTGTTGGCAGGTGTGGTTTATGCGGTTCTTGGGGGTGGGTCATTGTGTCTTGTGTTTGGTTTAGATGTGTCAGGTGGGTGGTCGTTCATTTTCCTGTGTTTGGTGATGAATTCTGTCGCAATGTATGGCATTGGTTTGACTGTAGGGATGTTGGACTTCCGCTGTGGTGCACGGTTTCTCGCAGCATTGGTACCGCCGCGGACGTGGATCGCGGTGGCTACCGGGGTACTTGCGGAGTTATCCTAATTGCGGACACGGACACTACGCAGGTATCGCGGGGGAGGTTGTTGTTATCCTGGTCATGTGCGTACGCGGCGGTCGGTGTTATTTAGATTCCGTCCGCCTGCCGCGGCCTCAGGTGTACTTCGACCGCCGCGGACGGAGATTGTTGTGCTCCGTCCGCCGCGATCGGCGTTTCTATCAGATTTGATCCTAATCGCTATTGCGGTTTTTCCGCGGACATCTTTCGGAGTATCTTGCCACCTTCCTCGGCGGACGGAACACGTTTCCGTCCGCGATCCTAATCGACCCCCTATATATGGTCTATAACCTATGGTTTTTTCAGTGAATATATATATATATATATATATATATATATATATATATATTTCTACATATGTTTGGATTGATCATTTTTTCTCACTTTGGAGGAGTGTCGGTTATACCTCAACCCTGGGGAGAATTAGGTTGAAAATCTGTCCTTTATGTGAAAAGCAGATTTTAATACATCTTGGCGTCATGACTCACAGGATCGAAGGGGTGTAATTAAGGGGAAGGAGATTGTTTTCCAGAGAATCAAAGGCTGACTCCCGACTAAGGGGCATATCAGCAAGGGCTGGAGTTAAAATTATTGCTGCTTCAGCGTCCTATTAGCAAGGACACGCTAACGTGAATCTTTGCCCTTTTCCTTAACGCCCAGTTTTACATCTCTAATGAGATGCAAAGTGGGCGTTCCTCCCCAGGATAACGGAGAGAAATGTTGCTAAGCGAGATTTCTCCTATTATCAAGCCTCACGCACAGAAGCATAGTGACAAGAAAAGTAGCGATAACCTCTGTTATCGCTGCTTTCCTTACGCCTGCTTTGAAACTAACTTAGCCATGATATCCTATGGAAGTTGGATATCATGGCTAAGTATGTGTAGCCCTATCACCAAGCTATCGCCAAAAGTTGTGCGATTATAGCTGGATTTCCAGCAATAATCGCACAGTTGGCAGCTTGCGCTCTGAATGCTATCGCTTTGGAGATAAGCATTGCTGATAGCATGCTATCTCCGCAATGAAATTCAGAGTTGGCCGGCGATAATTATCCTAGCTCTAAGTGTGCTTAGCAATAATTATCGCAGGCCCTTGCTGATATGCCCCATATAACTGAAATTTCCGGAGGGAAATGGTCCCGTATGGGGTGCTTGCCCACGAGTGGGCTAATTGTGCTGGGTTGAGGGTAAATTGAAGTGCATGTTTGGCTGGTGCTGAACCAGCTCAAGTGGTGAGTGTTTGCAAAAAGAGCCTGTGAAGAAAGGAGAACTCCCTACTTTAGGAATGAGGGGTAGGATTTTCCTAAATGCTTATAGAATTATGCATGAAAAATACGTTAAGTTGACGTGTGAGTGTGAGAACTTAGAAAAACAGTGTGTTGAGAGTAAGAATACTTCTACGATATTAACTTGTCAGAATAAACTATTGATGGATAAGCTAGAAATTTATCAGACTGTAACCGAAAAAGCCGCAGTCCGGATTGCTAAGTATAAGCATAGGAAAAGGAGAGGAAGAGTTAACACGAGGAAAGTGCGTTTAGCTATTTCAAAGGCTGGAATTTATTGGGATCCTGAAACGGTGAGTAGTCAAAATATCGAATTTTTTATATCGTAATGACATAATATCGATGTTTTAATATCCATAGTACAAAATGCGCCCGCCCTGGAGTGCATAATGGTGTTTTTTTGATGGAACCTTGGAGCGAAGCTGACATCGCCTTGCACCGCTTAATAAACGCCGACTGAGAGCAGTGCCGGATACCTGGACACGACGCTGTACAACGCGGGACCAAAACGAGGACGGGTGAGTCAGATGGCAAACTCGTCCCGTATGTATCCCTCGCTCATCAAGCAGCTAGCAGCAGCGTGCGTTTAAAATTCCAGAAAGGTCACGATCGGCAGGTCATTCAGCTGGGGCATGTGATTCTACCACACACGAATTCAAAAGTATAAAGCTCACACTAATTCAGAAAAAGGACTGTGCATGGACAGCATATATTGCATCTAGCACATTACCAACAATGTATTCGGATCAGGCACGCCGCAATACCGCGGATGAACTGTTTCAGATCGATACAACGCAAGGCACAGCAGCAAAGAAACAAAATGGCAGTATTTCAGAGCCCTCTCAAGTCCTTATTCACGCAGCTAGAAAGACTTTATGAGCGTGAAATCCGCAAGTGGTGGGAGGCAACCTCCTTGGAGAAGTATTTGGAGGTAAAGCGAGATCCTCGAGGGCTCTGTGTTTACACGGTCCCCGCTTATGAAAACCCAGACCCACAGCTTCTGGATGAATGGTCAAGTTACACGGCGGAAATGTCCGGTGGGATGTTAAAAATATTTTTTTAAATTCGCGTGGAGCGACAGAGCGAAGTGCCAAAAAAAGAGATTGATGATTTGGAAGCCCTTATAACACAGGACCCTGAGATCAAAGAGATCAATTACGTGATGAAATGAAAACAAGATTGTTGGCATACGAGGATAAAATTAGAAAACGGAAACTGACTAAGTTCCAAAGGGAAGCCAAAGATTATGCGCAGGGCCGTATCCTAACATTTGCGCGTAAATTCGACGCGGAAATATTGGGATCCTGAAACGGTGAGTAGTCAAAATACCGAATTTTTCATATCGTAATGACATAATATTGATGTTTTAATATCCATAGTAAAAAATATCAAAATATTTAATATCGATGCAAAAAATGTTGTTTAGGTATGTGTGATATTTTATCGATTGTCAATATTTCGAATGTCAAAATATTGTTGTGTAAAAATATCGATAATTAGTAGTATTGTTAAATTTTTAGTATATTATGTAAAAAAAATATGTTTTTTTTATATGTAATAGAAAATGTATTGAAAATCTGTATTGTATATTATAAATTTTTTTAATAATATTTTAAAAAATTCATATATAGCTTTAGGAGCGGGATGTTGGGTTTATAGGGTATAAGGGTGGGGAGTGTTTTAAAAATATATATTTAAAAATGATATAATTGTCTACATTATCAAATTTTTACATTTTATAAAATATTTTAAAAATATTTTAAATGTTATGATCTGTATTTTTTGCTTTATTTGAATTGAGGATTGTGAGTGTTTTAATGCATTATATATTGATATTTGTAAAATAATTATAAAACATTTTTTCAAAATTTATAAAATTCTAATTTTACATTTAATTTTGAAATTTCAAATATTTCAAATTGAATGTAAACTTTTTTTAAATACATTTTAAATAATCAAGTTGTCATATAAAAGGAATCATTAAATTTTGTTGAACAATTTGGTATTACACTTTCTATTTCAACATTTTAAAAAAAATATTTTTGGGGGAAAATATTTAGGCATTTTTAGAAGATTTAAAAAAATTTAAAAGATTTTTACATTTAGAAATTACGGAAATTTATTTTAGATTTTTTTTAAATAAAACAAAAAAGTGCACTAAAATGTATTTTAAAAAATTTAAATTGATAAAATTAGTGTATAGCACTAACATCAATTTAATGTAGACTGGAGTGGAAATAGTAAATTCTATTTAATTAGTGTCCTTCACCTACCCCAATTTAATGTAGTTTGGAGTGGGAATAATACATTATATTTAGTTAGTGTCCAGCACACCCCAATTTAATGTAGACTGGAGTGGGAATTGTAAATTATATTTAAGTAGTGTCCAGCACCTACCCCAATTTAATGTAGACTGGAGTGGGAATAGTAAATTATATTTAATTAGTGTCCAGCACCTACCCCAATTTAACGTAGACTGGAGTGGGAATAGTAAATTATATTTAATTAGTGTTCAGCACCTACCCCAATTTAATGTAGACTGGAGTGGGAATAGTAAAATATATTCAGTTAGTGTCCAGCACCTACCCTAATTTAACGTAGACTGGAGTGGGAATAGTAAATTATATTTAATTGGAGTCCAGCACCTACCCCAATTTAATGTAGACTGGAGTGGGAATAGCAAATTATATTTAGTTAGTGTCCAGCATCTACCCAAATTTAACATAGACTGGAGTGGGAATAGTAAATTATATTTATTTGTGTCTAGCACCTACCCCAATTTAATGTAGACTGTAGTGGGAATAGTAAATTATATTTTATTAGTGTTTAGCACCTACCCGAATTAAATGTAGACTGGAGTGGGAATAGTAATTTATATTTAGTTAGTGTCCAGCACGTACACCAATTTAATGTAGACTGGAGTGGGAATAGTACATTATATTTAGCTAATGTCTAGCACATACCCCAATGTAATGTAGACTGGAGTGGGAACCGTAAATTATATTTAATTAGTGTCCAGCACCTATCCCAATTTAATGTAGACTGGAGAGGGTATAATAAATTACATTTAATTAGTGTTGAACATCTATAAATAGGAGTTAGTGTTTTTACAGGAATTTTTTTATAATGTGTGTAATAATAATTACTTTGGGCCCGATTCACAGGACTAACTTACGACAAAATCCTAAACTTACTACCATTTTGGTATTCATAGAAGGCACTTACTCATTTCGGTATTCACAGAAGGCACTTACTCATTTCGGTATTCACAGAAGTTAGGAGTCCTAACTTTAGGACTCCTAAATGCCTTCTGTGAATACCGAAAGTCTTAAAGTTAGGATTTTTCTCAGTTTCGTCGTGGTAAAGTTAGGACTCCTAACTTAAGGCTCCTCAATGCCTTCTGTGAATACCAAAAGTCTTAAAATTAGGATTTTTCTCAATTTAGTAGTAGTAAAGTTAGAACTCCTAACTTTAGAACTCCTAAATGCCTTCTGTGAATACTGAAAGTGCTAAAATTAGGATTTTTCTCAATTTAATAGTAGTAAAGTTAGGACTCCTAACTTTAGAACTCCTAAACTGAGAAAAATCCTAATTTTAAGACGTTAGGTATTCAGAGAAGGCATTTAGGAGTCCTAAAGTTAGGAGTCCTAACTTTACTACTCCTAAACTGAGAAAAATCCTAACTTTAAGACTTTCGGTATTCACAGAAGGCATTTAGGAGTCCTAAAGTTAGGTCTCCTAACTTCTGTGAATACCGAAATGAGTAAGTGTCTTCTGTGAATAACATAATGAGTAAGTGCCTTCTGTGAATACAAAAATTGTAGTAAGTTTAGGATTTTGTCTTAAGTTAGTTCTGTGAATTGGGCTCTATTTTAGGTATGTACATTGTATTTTATGTAAAGAAGAAAAATAAAAAAATAATACAAATTTTAATTTTTTTAATTTTTTTTAATGAACAAGAGAACATTATTTACATAATTTTATTTTATACAAATGTAAATGCATGTATTTTTAAACATTCTTTTTGTATATTTTTGAACATTGTTTACATTTTTGTATATTTTTTAAATTAACAAAAAATTGTACAAAATATTAACAAACAATATTTAATACAGAATTAGGTATTGTGTACAATTTTGAAAAGAAAGCATATTTTTATAAAATAAAAAATAATTTTTTACATTTTGCATACATTTTTTGTGTACATAGGAATTTTGTAATATTAATATTTAAACCTCCTTGGGTCGGCAGCCCTGACCTAGCACTATTTCCAGACACATCAGGAAGAGAAGGTTTCGGGGCCATCCTGGATAGGGAGTGGTGTGCTGAGAAATGGCCCAACTCTTGGCATAAGTAGAGGATCACGGCCAACATCATAGTGTTAGAGTTGTTCCCAATTGTGGTAGCTTTTCACCTGTGGCCTGCAGTACTGGTGGCTAAGAGGGTCCTCTTTTGGTCTGACAACCTGGCAGTAGTGCAGGCCATCAAATCCCGGCCAGCGAGTTGCCCTCTGGTTTTGGGCCTCCTGGTGGAGTTGGTGCGGGTGTGTCTGTACAATATTGTTGAATGCAAAGCGCGACACATTCAGGGTGTACAAAACACAGCGGCTGATGCTCTCTCTCGTTTTCAGTGGCACCGGTTCCGTAAGAGAGGAGATGACCCCTTTTCCACCACACCTCTGGTTCCTGCTGAAGTGGAAGACAGTAACTATGGGCCAAAAATATGTTCCACTCGCGGAATTTGCAGATTTTCGGCAATTTCACGATCCGCGAATCTCGCGAAATTGCCGAAAAATCCACAAATCAGCCCGCGGACGGATTGTTATTTCGGCCCACAGGAAGCTCTTACAGTTAAGGCAGGTGCTCGAATTAAAGCTAATTTTGTAACCATTTTAGAATGGCGCCGGCAAGCTGCCAGAGTTGAAGTTGCTTACTTGCAAGTTGCAACTATCTTCTGACCCTGAGGCAGGGTCAAGGAATAGTTGCACAAAGCAAAAGGGGTGTTCCTACAGTGGCCGTATTATTCAATAATGTGTGTACATCTCTAAGTACTCAAAAGGCAGTGACAGAAGGAGATAAAGTGCAAACAAAGTTCATTCAAAAAATATTTATTTGTATTTTTTTTTATACCCGCTACAAGGGCCAACAATTACACCTTGGTGCCCTTGGATCACATTAGCGTAGTCATCTTGCTATTTGGAATCCAGTTCCTTCTCCATCTTTGTATGTGGTGTGAATGTAGAATGATTGTTAGCACGTGAGCGAGCTGCTGTGTATGATTGTTTCTCAGGGGACCTGCTAATTTGCAGCTGTTTTTATGACTGTTTTTTGCTCTTTATGAACTTTTTCAATTAATATATGTATTACCCATTATTTAAAAATAAGATTTTTTGATTAATAACAGTATTTATATGAATTTATATACTTATAAAAAAAAGAACAAATAAATATTTTTTGAATGAACTTTGTTTGCACTTTATCTCCTTCCGTCACTGCCTTTTGAGTACTTAGAGATGTACACACATTATTGAATGATACGGCCACTGTAGGAACACCCCTTTTGCTTTGTGTATTCTTGTTCCCCTCGGTTCCTGGGCCTTAATTTATATATTTGAGGGGGTCCCATTGCTTATGTTCAAGGAATAGTTGCAACTTGCAAGTAAGCAACTTCTACTCTGGCAGCTTGCCGGCGCCATTCTAAAATGGTTACAAAGTTAGCTTCAACTCGGGCACCTGCCTTAACTCTGTAAGTGCTTCCTGTGGGCCACAAATTAAACCTGAACAGGAAGCACTTACAGATATAAATAAAGCAGGTGCCTGAGTTGAAGCTTAAATTCAGTAACGTTTTAATATGCCCAAAACATTAGTGAGCATGGTCGAGGCTGGGCAAATGTGCTTTAACCCCATTTCTGCCGTCGAAAATTAGCTGTAATACTCGAGGGAGGTCTTTGAATCTATGAGTTTCTCGAGCGCAATCCCCGTGTAGTTCCTGTGACCAGGAGGCTGCTTTCTCCTCACCTGCTGCCCTGCTCGCTCTCTGACCCTTTATACACAAGAGGCATGTTGACACGCATAGAAGCCCTACTTGTTTGGCCCCGCACCACACACTAGCGGTATCAAACGTCTTCCCGCTCTTTCCCAACTATGATGGACAGCTCACTCAAGGGACCTCGGCGCCTTTTGGCGCGGTGGCAAAGTTACAGGCACACATGGTCAGTGGAGACAAATCATCTGGCCCTTTACGCAGCTGCAGTGTAGGAAAAGCACTATACATTTACCCAACGAGGTAGCAATTACTGGATTGGCCAGTAGAAAGTACTCTAGTTGAGTAGAGGTATTGCACATGACAAAACGGTGGCATCTTCGTGGATAACTATGCAGGGCAGGATTCATTCTGGCACGAGGCTCCTGTCACAAAAATTAAACCTCAACAGGAAGCACTTACAGATATAAATAAAGCAGGTGCCCGAGTTGAGGCCCAAATTCAGTAACGCTTTAATCAGCCCAAAACATTAGTAAGCACGGTCGAGGCTGGGCAAGTGTGCTTTAACCCCATATCTGCAGTCGAAAATTAGCTGTAATACTCGAGGGAGGTCTTTGAATCCATGAGTTTCTCGAGAGCAATCTCCGTGTAGTTCCTGTGACCAGGAGGCTGCTATCGCCTCACCTGCTGCCCTGCTTGCTCTCTGACCCTTTATACACAAGAGGCATGTTGACCCGCATAGAAGCCCCGCCCGTTTGGCCCGCACCACACACTAGTGGTATCAAATGTCTTCCCGCCCTTTCCCAACTATGATGGACAGCTCACTCAAGGGACCTCGGCGCCTTTTGGCGCGGTGGCAAAGTTACCGGCACACATGGTCAGTGGAGACAAATCTTCTGGCCCTTTACGCAGCTGCAGTGTAGGAAAAGCACTATACATTTACCCAACGAGGTAGCACTTACTGATTAGCCAGTAGAAAGTAATCCAGTTGAGTACAGTGCAAATCGCCAAAAAATCCACAAGTTTGCGGGAAAATCTGCGAATTCACTGATTTTTTTGCAATTTCGCGCGAATTTGTGGACCGTAGATCGGCAAAATTCGCCCATACTTAGAAGACAGACTGGGGGGGTAGGGTGAGCTGTCCCTAGCACCCAGGACCAGTAAGAGATACAGGTCCTGCGTTGCAAAATTCTGTTCCGTGGTGGGATCCTGGGAGAAAGGCGGACCATCTCTAGATAACAGAGTACAGTCTTTCATAGTGTGGGCCAAGGACAATGAAAAGAGTCATTCTTGGATTTCAGGCCATCTTGTGGCAATTAGTCACCAGGCTAGACTGAGGGGCCAGTCCGACCCCACCAAATCCTTCTTGATCAGAGCAGCATTGAAAGGTTGGGCTAGGAACGAACCGAGGGCACCGGACAATAGGTCCCCCATAGACCTTGAGACCTTACAGAGGATGCTGGACTGGGTGCATAAGGCTACCCACTCTGCGTTTGAGGCAGTATTATTTGCGGCCACCCTCAGCCTGGCTTTCATTGGGCCCTCACAATTAGTAAACTAGTGGCTAGATCTAAGCACGTCAGGTCTGGGGTGGCTTTGAAAATACAGGATGCGGTGCTCTCTGGGGCTTCCCTTAAAATAACTCTAAGAAGATCTAAGACGGACCAGTCCAAGGAAGGGAAGATGTTCTGACTGCACAGTTTGGGTGATGGCAGGTATTGCCCTGTGGGCCTGCTCGCTGCCTTTCTGGCCCTGCGCCCGGTAGTGGATGAGTATCTGCTTTTGCACGCAGATGGCACGCCCCTGACAAAGTAACAGGTGGAACACAATATGCACGCATGCTTGCCGCTGTCCAGCAATGAAGATCTGGGCAAGCGCTTCTGCAGTTACTCTTTCTGCATAGGGGCGGCAACAACAGCATTCAAGGAAGGCTTGCCAGCAGAAGGGATCAAACAAGTGGGGCGGTGGAAATCCCAGTGATTCAAATGATACATATGGCCCTGAGTCCACGGACGTTCATTTTGTTTCAGTCACCGGAGTGCCGGGGACTGGCAGCAGTGTGTTTTGGAATGTTGATGTGCTGTGGTGTCAATAAATGTTTTGCAACATCACATTTCTTTATTTGCCATGAACAAAGGTCTGGGTGATTGGCCATTCTGGCATCTTGAGACTGGCACAGTGGACTGAATGCAGGAAGTGGAGGCATGGTTTTTCCAACACCGAGATAATTTGGCTGGGGCACGCAGGCATGCTTTGGAATGGGTTGTTGGGCAAACTGCAACAGAGACTGGGGGGAGGCACCCATTCTCCCAACATCCTAGTTATACATCTGGGTGGGAATGACCTGACTGCCCTGGGAAAAGGACCTTGCTTCAAAACATGAAAAAAAACAATGTGCAAATTGAGCAACCAGTTGGGGACAGTTGAACTTTGGTGGTCCGAGCTCACCCCTCGGCTCCGGTGGCATAGAGCTCGATCAAGGGAGGCAATGGAGGATGCACGTAGGAGGGTGAATGGCATAATGCGTAAATTCACCAAGCAGCAAGGATTTGGCTTCATTAGACATGGGTTGCTTCACACCAAATCCACAGGGTGTTTTGAGGACGATGGGGTACATCTGTCCAGAACAGGCATGGATCTGTTCTAGCTGGATCTGGGAGAGGCCCTAGAAATAGCAGGATGAAAGTAGGAATGCTGCCCAATGTATGACATTGTTCTGCATTCTGTCCATCAACTGTTGTTTTTGCATTTGTCACCCTGCGTGGGATGGGTATGCTCAGACGTGTGTCCTATACTCTCCACACCACTGGAGTCAAGCTATCCTGGCTGAAGACGGCTGATAGACAGAAACCGGTCCTAGGATGCTTGATTCCGGTCCAGGAAAGACATGGCTTGGCAGTTCGGGCTGGACTGTTCCCATGAGACACAGGGTTAAAGCTGATTTGCATATGGCCATGTCTGAACTGGGTGGTGTGGAGTGCAAAAAAACGATGGATTTAGGCCCAGATCTCTGTACTGGGGTGAATGTATGACATTGTTCTGCATTCTGTCTATCAACTGTTTTTGCATATGTCACCCCGAGTGGGATGGGTATGCTCAGATGTGGGAGTCCCATGCTCTCCACACCACTGGAGTCAAGCTATCCTGGCTGAAGACGGCTGATAGCCAGAAACCAGTCCTAGGATGCCTGATTCCGGCCCAGGAAAGACATGGCTTGGCAATTTGGGCTAGACTGTTCCCATGAGGCACAGGGTCAAGGCTGATTTGCATATGGCCATGTCTGAACTGGGGTGGTGTGGAGTGCAAAAAAACTATGGATTTAGGCCCAGATCTCTGTACTGGGGTGACTGCATGACATTGTTCTGCATTCTGTCCATCAACTGTTGTTTTTGCATTTGTCACCCCGAGTAGACGTGAGTCCCATGCTCTCCACACCACTGGAGTCAAGCTATACTGGCTGAAGACGGCTGATAGCCAGAAACCGGTCCTAGGATGCTTGATTCCAGTCCAGGAAAGACATGGCTTGGCAGTTCGGGCTGGACTGTTCCCATGAGGCACATGGTCAAGGCTGATTTGCATATGGCTATGTTTGAACTGGGGTGGTGTGGAGTGCAAAAAAACGATGGATTTAGGCCCAGATCTCTGTACTTCTGTGAACGTATGAAATATTTCTGCATTCTGTCCATCAACTGTTGTTTTTGCATTTGTCACCCCGAGTGGGATGGGTATGCTCAGACGTGAGTCCCATGCTCTCCACACCACTGGAGTCGAGCTATCCTGGCTGAAGATGGCTAATAGCCAGAAACCGGTCCTAGGATGCTTGATTCTGGTCTAGGAAAGACATGGCTTGGCAGTTCGGGCTGGACTGTTCCCGTGAGGTACAGGGTCAAGGCTGATTTGCATATGACCATGTCTGAACTGGGGTGGTGTGGAGTGCAAAATAACGATGGATTTAGGCCCAGGTCTCTGTACTGGGGTGAATGCATGATAATGTTCTGCATTCTGTCCATCAACTGTCGTTTTTGCATTTGTCACCCCGAGTGGGATGGGTATGCTCAGACGTGAGTCTCATGCTCTCCACACCACTGGAGTCAAGCTTTCCTGGCTGAAGACGGCTGATAGCCAGAAACCGGTCCTAGGATGCTTGATTTCGGTCCAGGAAAGACATGGCTTGGCAGTTCGGGCTGGACTGTTCCCATGAGGCACAGGGTCAAGGCTGATTTGCATATGGCCGTGTCTGAACTGGGGTGGTGTGGAGTGCAAAAAAACGATGGATTTAGGCCCAGATCTCTGTACTGGGGTGAATGTATGACATTGTTCTGCATTCTGTCCATCAACTG
Organism: Lissotriton vulgaris; assembly: GCF_964263255.1. Lineage (NCBI taxonomy): Eukaryota > Metazoa > Chordata > Amphibia > Caudata > Salamandridae > Lissotriton > Lissotriton vulgaris. The sequence continues at coordinate 9,072 of NW_028251872.1, read as the reverse complement.
TTGTTTTTGCAGTTGTCACCCCGAGTGGGATGGGTATGCTCAGACGTGAGTCCCATGCTCTCCACACCACTGGAGTCAAGCTATCCTGGCTAAAGATGGCTGATAGCCAGAAACCGGTCCTAGGATGCTTGATTACGGTCCAGGAAAGACCTGGCTTGGCAGTTTGGGCTGGACTGTTCCCAGGAGGCACAGGGTCAAGGCTGATTTGCATGTGGCCATGTCTGAACTGGGATGGTGTGGAGTGCAAAAAACGATGGATTTAGGCCCAGATCTCTGTACTGGGGTGAATATATGACATTGTTCTGCATTCTGTCCATCAACTGTTGTTTTTGCATTTGTCACCCCGAGTAGACGTGAGTCCCATGCTCTCCACACCACTGGAGTAAAGCTATCCTGGCTGAAGATGGCTGATAACCAGAAACCGGTCCTAGGATGCTTGATTCCGGTCCAGGAAAGACATGGCTTGGCAGTTTGGGCTGGACTGTTCCCATGAGGCACAGGGTCAAGGTTGATTTGCATCTGGCCATGTCTGAACTGGGGTGGTGTGGAGTGCAAAAAAACGATGGATTTAGGCTCAGATCTCTGTACTGGGGTGAATGTATGACATTGTTCTGCATTCTGTCCATCAACTGTTGTTTTTGCATTTGTCACCCGAGTGTGCTGGGTATGCTCAGACGTGAGTCCCATGCTCTCCACACCACTGGAGTCAAGCTATCCTGGCTAAAGACGGCTGATAGCCAGAAACCGGTCCTAGGAGGCTTGATTCCGGTCCAGGAAAGACATGGCTTGGCAGTTTGGGCTGTACTGTTCCCATGAGGCACAGGGTCAAGGCTGATTTGCTTATGGCCATGTCTGAACTGGGGTGGTGTGGAGTGCAAAAAAAGATTGATTTAGGCCCAGCTCTCTGTACTGGGGTGAATGTATGACATTGTTTTGCATTCTGTTAATCAACTGTTGTTTTTGCATTTGTCACCCCGAGTGGGATGGCTGTGCTCAGACATGAGTCCCATGCTCTCCACACCACTGGAGTCAAGCTATCCTGGCTGAAGACGGCTGATAGCCAGAAACCGGTCCTAGGATGCTTGATTCCGGTCCAGGAAAGACATGGCTTGGCAGTTCGAGCTGGACTTTTCCCATGAGACACAGGGTCAAGGCTGATTTGCATATGGCCATGTCTGAACTGGGGTGGGGTGGAATGCAAACAAAACAATGGATTTAGGCCCAGATTTCTGTACTTGGGTGAATGTATGACATTGTTCTGCATTCTGTCCATCAACTGTTGTTTTTGCATTTGTCACCCCGAGTGGGCTGGGTATGCTCAGACGTGAGTCCCATGCTCTCCACACCACTGGAGTCAAGCTTTCCTGGCTGAAGAGGTCGTGCAATAGTATATAAGTAAGCCCATCCATATCCAAACATATTCAACTATTTGCAAACCTATCCATCATGTGTCCTTCCATCTATCATTTCACTCATCCATCCCTCCATCCACCCTATCCACCCTTTCACTCATCCATCCATTATCCATCCATCTACCCTTTCACCCTATCCATCTGCACACTCATCCATCCACTCTTCCACCCATCCATTCACTCATCCATCCTGAAATGTACTCTTTCACCCATCCAGCCACCCTTTCACTTACTCATACATCCACCCAGTTCCTCATCCTTCCACCCATTCACCATTTCAGACATCCATCCATCCTACCTTTCTCCCTCCATCGACCCTTTCACTTAGCCATTCTTCCTTCCACCCACCCACCCATCCATCCACTCATCCACTCATGAATCCATCCATTGACCCTATCACTCATCCATCCTTTCTCTCATACATCTATCCTTTCACTCTTTCACTCATCTATCCATCCTTGTCTCCATCTACCCTCCCTTTCACTCACTCATCCATCCTTACATCCACGCTTTCACTCATCCATCCATTCACCCTTTAACTTATCAATTAATCAATCCATCATTTTACTCATCCATCCACCCACTAACTCGCTCATCATCGACCCTTTCACTCATCCATCCTTCCTTTCACTCCTCCATCCATCCTTTCACTCATCCACACACCCTTTTACCCATCCATCTACCCTTCCGCTCATACACCCATCTATTTACCTTTTCTCTCATCCATCCTTCCACTCACTCATCCATCCATCGTCTCTCTAGTGTACCCTAGTGTATGTAGGTGTTTTCACTGTATTCTAGATGTGTGTCTTTCAGCATAGCACTGGCACTGGGCCTGGTTAGACAGAGCCCAGGGCCAGTCAGAGTCAGTTACCACCAGTACCATTCAGCAAAAGGTTGGGGAGTGCCCAGGGCACAGGATGACTTTGCTACACCCTCCCATCGCTGATTTTTGGGTTAGCAAAGTCCTGGAGATTCTGGAGCTGCGGCTGGCTCCAACGCCTCTGATGGGATTGTTAGGCTATGTTAAGGAAACACTGGTGGGTTCTCATAGGTTATTGGCTATGATGCTGCTGTTGTCAAAGAGGAGAGTGGCACTATGCAGGGGGAGTCCTGGTAAACCCTCAATCAAGGCCTGGATTTTGGATATATCCTATTGCCAGGAACAGCTGACCATTTGGGGGAATTGATGGCGGTAGCCTCCAGACCCAAGGACATATGGGCTCCCTTCCTTACCTGGGCTCGTGCCTACAGGTCCAATGACCAAAACAGCACCGCAGACAGATTAGGAACATAAGAATGTAAAATCTATCCCCGTATATACCATACAAAGCTCTGTAAAGTACCCCTGCGTCTTTTACATCTTAACAGTAGCCTGGTGTACAACATCATAGTAATAAATATTGACATGTGACTGCGAGCTGTTTGTCACTTATGTGAAGCTAACACAACTCTAGCATGTGCAAATGTTGACCAATAGCTATTTTTTCTTACTGTTGTAAAACGTAAGGCATTCCCTGTGTTCTTACTTTTTGAGTTCTTTAAATGAATAAGAAATGGAATATTGCAATTAGGGATGTCACACCTTTGGAATCCCTCAATTGAATAATGTATAATGATATTTCAAAATGCCAATAAAGAGAATATAAAACAAGCATTGGCATAGCCAATAGGTCTCGCATTTGGGACCTTTTAAGTATTTAGCCATGTGGCACATTATTCTATGAGCCGTGCCACCAGGTTTTGAAGAGCTATACAATTGCTGCATACTGTGTACCCTTTATAAGCAGTGTCCATATGCAAATGGTCTGATTTAGCTCTGTGCCACAAAAAAAATGCTTCTGACAATATTACAATGACCCATCCGTTTTCAGTCCTTCCCCCAAACACCTCATGACACCTACAAAAGACTGAATGAAGAAAGGCGACACTGGCAAAGGTCCAGCAATATGACCCCCCGCCGGGCCCATCGCAAGCATCCGTGGAAAGGTAATAAAAAGTCCACTTACATTCTGTGTATTAAAATGGAAGAATCCCTCCGTCCTTATTGTTTTTGCTGTCACTGGTGGCGTTGGTGTTAAGGAGCATTTGTTTGATCTCCACGCCATCCATCAACTGCTATGCAAGTTTTGGCTTCTGCAGTCTCATTCCGTTGTTGGTGTGCTCTAATCTACAAATGGGTTTCGTTATGCAGCGGGTGGCAAAATATATCATGTTTGAGTACTGCAGCTGGAAAACGCATTGAATGATCATTTAGGTCCAGAGATCTGGGTTTCTTTAAATAATGCAGATACACATTATAAGCACACTAACGGAACAAATGGTAAAATTACCAACTGGTGGTAATTTCTAGAAGATTTCTTTCTACGTGCAACTCAAATATGTGCCTATGTATGGAAAAATAGGGCCTGTTCGTGTGCAGCGGGACACGTGTCAATACAGCGATAGTCACGCATTATCGCTAACAGGGTCTTAGCCATTATATCCACCTCCCATTGGATATAATGGCTAAGAACTGGTCTGAGCAGGAGTTCGTTTTTGGAGATATTAGCGCTTAGCGTGAATATTTCCATCGCTACGTCTGCCTTGCTAATAGGCGATAGCGACGTTAGCGACTGCTTTCAGTCGCTAACAGGTTGGGTATGCCCACTTTGCATGTCATTAGCGATAAATATCGCTGACATGCAAAGCGGGCCCCAAACCGCTCGCTATCACCCGTACTATAACCATGACCTCATGAATACGCGCACATCCTTCATTAATAATTATCGCAGCGTGCTGTGCTGCTCCTGGCAGAATAATTCTTATAGCATGTGTATAGTGCTTTGAAACCCTGGCGATATGGCGAAGTGTATTAGTGGTCAATCAGCACACTGCACCGTGAGAAGTGTCTGCTTGTAGGACTCTTGCAATTATATTGAGGTCTGTGAAAGAAGCGATTTGGTGTGATGTCTGAGTGGCCAAACTGGGCCCTTATCTCGTCTTAGCCCAGGTAGGGTCTCCCGAAGAAGCGGTAACCCTCGCATCCTTTAGCTCCTGTCAATGACCCTGTCCTGCCCACTGCACCTCTGGTGCTCACCCATCGCCCTCAGCTTACCTATGGCCACCCGTGGAGGGGGCAGGCCACCCAGCTCCACCTTGCATTCGGTGCACAGCAGAGTGGTGAGAACTGCGTCCAGGCGGCTCTGCAGGGTATCCTCGGGAGCCGGGCGGTACCAGAGAGTGGCCAGCAAAACCAACGCGGACAGAAGCCCCCCACACAGTAGCTTTGGAGGGGTTTCCATCATTGGCAGCCTCAAAAGACACGGCAACACCAACCTACTACTCCTGCCCAGAGCACGTGCCACCGTCCTTTACGGGTAGGAGCCTGATACTGACGCGGAAGTAACAGCCGCATATACAGCTTAACATGCATCCCGACCCGCCTCCGTGTGTGCCCGCTTCGCAGTGAGGCGGTACCCGCTCACAATGCTCGGGGCTGCGTTGGTGGGTGCAGGGCACCAGCAGTGACTGTGCAGTGGTGCGGACAACTGGAACGCACCACACAAGCAGAGATGTTAAATTAACTATAGCACCGAGGCTGTTGCTGGCTAAAGTATAATCTGTAAACAAAGACAATGAGTTTACCCATGCCAGGGTCTATGCTGTGCCTGAAATGGTTATAGGATCCACAAAAGACAGTGCACTTTTAAATGGGGAACATCCTTTACAACGCAACTTTTACCACGCAGTACCTTCACGACGCAACTTTTACAACGCAAACCATTACAACGCATTGCGCTGGGGGGCGCTCTAGGATAATGAATAGGTTTAATTTACTATCCAACACCTTCCCTACTATCCACGGGGACTGGAGTTGGAATAGTAAATTAAACTATTCACTATCCAGCGCCCCAAAGCTCTATGCGTTGTAAAGGCATGCGTTGTAAAAACCGCGTTGTAAAGGCATGCGTGGTAAAAGCATGCGTTGTAATGTCATACATCCCTTTTAAATGTTGGACTGCGACTCACTGATTATACTGAAACAACAAGCTTGTGCGGCCGCAGCAGGAGGCACGGCAGCAAGTGGGAGGAAGGGGGCCTGCACTTGCGGGAGTGATAATTGCTGCCAGAAAGCGGTGTGCGCTCCCGCAAGTAGATCGCCTCACGTGCACACGTGATGGCAATGGAACGCGTGCATGTTTTTGGCTAAAAAGCCAAAGCGATCGGAAAAGATATTTTTGCCTATGCAGCGCACGGGCATATTTTTATGCTGTAGTTACTCCAATCGACAGAAAAATATGCACAGAATCTAAGTCTATGAATTAGGATCTTATATTTATGGATGCAGATGACACTCTATGTGCACAAATGTGTTTAAATTTGTCCCAAATTTCCTAAGTGAGGGATAAAGAAACATTAGCAAATATCCAACCCTGCTTTGTCCCCTTTTACTGTCTTCTTCTATTCAGTTCCTGGAAACTATCATTTTGGTATCAGAGCACTTAATTAAATAAATAAATGCACAAATAAATGATAAATATGCTGTGCTCACTCCCCTTACAATAAGGCCATTTTGAGGATATCTTGGAGGTGAGGCACCACTGTTTTAATCAGATATACTAGCCCCATTCACAAAACATCAGCCTCAGCCAAAACTCTACTGAGCTCATCAGCACATAGGCTGAGCGTGGTGCAACCACTGTGACGTGGTGTCCCCCAGGCCTCTGCACTCCACCCCTTCAGGTACCTGCTTGCCCATTGGTCTGGAATCCTTCTCTTCTTTCGATAACTTTTCCCTGTAGGTTCAACTGCATGAAACATTATTTATATTTTGCATATTGAAGGGTTGTCCAAATCACGTGTTTTGGGGCATTAAGATTCTGAGGTGGGGACTCCATCTCTTACCCTAGTGTCTCTTTGTTGTTGGGTTGCCCTCGCTACCCTTCATGGCGCCTAGACTACTGCAATGGTCTCTGTTTTAGTTTCTCTCAATATTTCTTTCATTGCCTCAGGAACTTGCAGCAGGCTGCTCCCTTCCTGATTTTGGGCCCTACTGGGTGCACCACAGTTTACCAGTCCTGGCTCAGCTTCACCGGTTGGTGAGGACAAAATGGATTCAACTCAAGTCATTGCTTGTTGGTCATAGTCGTACCTATAACAATAGCTCATCATACCTGGTAGCTAGTTCACTTTTTGGCACCCTCCTTGTCACTAAGGGAGAAAAAGAGGATGAAATAGACTGCACATCTGCCTACAGCAGTATATCACATCACACATTGACGTGGTAGCCTGTTAGATTGGCACTTATGTGTCTCATGTGTCTTTCCAGAGATTCTGTGTACCTGTCCCACTTTCCAACTCTAGATCTGGGCAAAGTCAAGCATTGGATGAGGTGGGCTCACTCACGTAATGTGACATGCTTCATCATAGGCCACCTCATCACACCATGGTAATATATTACTACCAGGGCAGACTCAACCTTAAGTTGGACTATCTTGAGGGAGTTCTTAGAAATTACTTGATCTGGACAATTACCTAGGATCCAGTTATTTTAGCTAAAAATACCACAAGTTGTAGCCTTGGTGTATATATAAAAATACTAAAAAGTAGACTCAGAGGACATTATTAGCTACATGGCTCTTGTGTACCTTAGCGGTGCCAACATGTTTCTGCCCTTGGATAGCCTGGCTTGGTCTCGGGCATTCATCGGGGCTTATCTAAGGATTCCTATACTAATCTGTGTGATAATATTAAAAAATATGGAGGGGAGCTACCTCTCCTTGAAAAGTCAAAAAGTTATTACCTAGACGACAGAGAGACCCTGTGCCTCATGGTCTGTTCAGGGATGGGCGACTCCTATAGTCACCTTTTCATCAAGGAGATTTTTCCCTCCGTATTCCTACCATGCCTCCGAGTATAGCCGTCTTGGCGCTGCATCTGTTCTGCAGACTAGCTTTTTATGTTAAGGCTTCGAAAAGCTCCTGGAATGGACGGTGTATATAAGGGGATGCCCCAGGGTAAACTTGATGTCATTACCTGATTTCTTAGCCTTACTTTACAGCCTAACACAGGCTCATAAACCATTCATTAAGTGACAGGCTGTCCACCAATGAGAAGGTGAGGTTGGCCCGGTGAGTCCATCCTCAGCACAGTAACCTTGTCTCTGGAGCCCGCCCCCTCAAGGATGGGCCTGACTGGAGAGCAGGACTCATGTCTGTGCATGACTATGAGAGTGTGAAGTTTCTGCTGGCCCCTAAGGGGTGCCACAGCCAGTGTGTCCTGACAGAGGGAAAGGCATCAGTGCAGAGAGGGTGAGTGTGCATCAGGCCTGGGCTGAGTCTGCTTTGAGTGACAGTGCCTGCAGGTGGCTGAGTAGAGGTTAGGGTGACCAGCTCACTCCAGGTCATTACAGGCTCTGTCTTCAGTCCTGAACTTTTCACGTACAAACCATTCATTTAGTCTAACTAGTTCCATGTAAGCAAAACAAGACTACAACACCCAGAATGCATTAGTATATTACACAAAAGGCCAGGCCTGGAAGCAGCGGGTCATGCAGAGCACTCCTCGGGGTGGAATGGGGGGGGGGGGGGGAGGGCTTTGATTCCTCTAGAGGGGCACCACAGCTTGGAAAAAGCCCATCACTCACTCCTTTTCAACACTTCAATGTTTTGCTCTGTGAGATCTTTCAGTTACTGACTTGAAAACTGAATCTTGGATCTGTACAGTGGGAATAAGCATGCCAACATGCAGCTTGTACTTTGTTGGAAATATATTCTAAGACAGCAAATGTTATGTAACTGGATTTTAAACACAGCATCGTGATTTAAATGGTGTGATGACTTCCAGAGAGTCCTCAGTTTTCCTGTACTGAAGTCCTGCAATGAAGTAAACAAAGGGGCAGATTTACAAGCCCCTTGCGCCGCTTTTACGCCGCTGCGCCATGGTGTGGGGTATTTACAACGTGACGCATCTCCCAGATCATTGCTGGAGCTGCGTCGCGCTTGCGACGCAACTCCAGCAATGCGCCGCTTTTACGGCACAGATGTGTGACGCATCTGTGCCGTTTTTGCCCCATGGTGTGCGGCATTGTAAATGCGGTGCATCAAGGGTGGCGAAGCTGCGGCGCACAAATTACTGGTGCATCCCTGCCGATATGCAGGGATGTGCCAGTAATTGTAAATCTGCCCCAAAGTACTGTAAATACCTCTGTCCACTCCTGACTGTGAAGTGTACAGGCCAGCATGTAAATGTAGAAAGTTAAATTACAGGTAACAGTCAGGAAGATCCAGACGATATGACGGAACTGTGATGACACTTTATGAACTGATATATGAAACCGGCGTCATCAATTTAAATGAATTTTACAAAACCTGCTAACAGAAAGGGCCTCGCACCACTGAGACACACCGGAAAAAAGTGGAAGATGAAAGTAAGAGGCATGGAGAGAAAGTAGCCCTGCTACAAAGAGATAAAGAATTTCAGGCACACTCCTATAAGACACAATGGAGAGATAGACATTTGCTAACAGAAGTCCTAAAAATAAGGATATGTATTGATTGATCCGAAACATGTCTGCTTTAGGAACTGCACCAGGAGAACATGACGGATAAATGACAATCATTTCATTCAAAAGAACTTTGAGTGGGAAGGTTGTTTTCCATGAATTGTCTCCTTTCTC